>NC_056726.1:867515995-867585995 GCF_019279795.1 Protopterus annectens
GGAACCGATTCAATTGACAACTGCTATCAAGTATATTTGCCAATACACTACTATTAACTACTCTACATTCTGACCACGCTTACACTCTAGCTGGGCCATGGGGCCGTTACAGCACACCAACAGCTGTAGATATCAACAGAGAAATTGTACCCTTATTTTAGTTGCAGGCCCTGGAGTGTGTTTTGTGTCTTTCACATACATCTACTGGGGCATTCTCTGTGTGCAGGTTTCTTGTCAACTGGGGAAACTATCCGTGACAGCATGACACTTGAAAGGCTTGTCTGTGCCAGACTGCAGAGTGTGGATGTCTAGCTTGCATCTATTTGTAGGCCTGGGGCTGGTCAACACAGCAATTGTACACCTTTCATAGTTATACACATCATAGTAGTATTTCTATTCAGATTGCTTTACCTGTGTGCCCTGTATGGAAAATGCATGTGTTCCAGTACCTTATTTTTTTCTATTCAGATTGCAGTTTAAAACTGTAGAACCAGACTGAGATGTTAGTGGCAGTTCCTGGATTTAAACAATGCTGTGTGTGCAAAATTGAACTACAGGCCTAGTACATAGACTGAGCTATTGGGGAAGTGTTGTGTTTTGCTTGTGACATTTCTATCTAGTACATATTTTTGTGCACAGTACATTTATTATCACATGTTGCATTATTTGTTTCCCATTTTCAGTACATGTTATGCACACACAACAGATATCGGTGTCACTGTTTGTGAAACATGTGCACATTAGCTGGACTGCACATTTGACTGTTTTACAACTACATACTGCAATTTAGATTCCTGAGTACACAGTGTAGGTTTTAGGTCTGCACCTGTTAGCCTTATACATTTCTCAGTACATTCACAGCTACATACGGCTGAAATGGGAAGGATAACACAGGACAATGCTGGCAGGCAAACAAGTAAAACACATTCTGATGGGAGTATGTACTGTTGCTCTTTTCCAATTATTTGACATGCCCATTCTAAAGTATGCAGACAAACAGTGCTAAATCAGTTCAGCTCAGTTAATGCATTCTGCAGGACATACACATTTCTATTTATCAGGTACAAGTGAGATGACACACACCAGTGTTTGGGATCACCTTTATTAGTTTTGACATACATATCTGTGTACGACTCAGAACTCCACTATTACTATTCCAGCATGATCTGCACAGGGGAATGCTTTTCATTTGTAACTGTTACAGTAGCCCTGACATGACACTTTCTTAGCAGGTTCACTCAGACACACTCATACATATTCTAATATTCCTCTCCTGCATATTGTACCTTGTTTGCTACTGATACCTGTCTTACACAGCAGCTGGGAATATTCCATTGTAACCCTGCAGCCTTATACAGGTATTTATTTCTGACTTTTATAGCACAGTTATATATACGAGCAGTACTACCATTACTAAAATTTTGATTTCTTACTGCTAATAGTAAGAGGTATTCCGTACTCACCATACTGTCAACACAACCGGGCCAGTCACTGTGCATGAACCTGCACATTCTGGGACCTCTCCACAGCAGCTCTATAGGGAGACATCACACATTATTCACACCTGCACAGTCACAAGTTGAATTTTTTCCATATTTAGAGATACATAAGATTGCATACTTACAGACAAGTGGGACATCATGCACTGGTCCAAGAGTGCACTCTTCCTCCACTTCAGGTCATTATGGTGATGACGTACCTCCTCACCAGTCCAGGGTATGCCAGTGGCACTGGCAAGATCACATGCAAGCTGCTCCCAGGCCTCCACTTTGTACTGCGAGCCCTAATATTGGCCCTGTAGCAGCCTGCCATCATGGTTTTTAACTAAGAGCCCAACCATGACCCTGGACTCCTGGATGCCCCAACGTTGCACTTGGAAGTGCACGCCTTCTCCAACAACAGCCATTTTGGTCCTGCTGTGTTCATTCCCAAATGGTTATGGCTATATTCCTGTCTGTGCAGTTTAAATACGGCTTTTTTCCCTGCACTTTTTCATAATTCGCCGGTTATAATATGCTGCACTATGCTTAGCTCTGCGCAAATCCACATAGCAATGCTTACACCAGCTAAGCAGAGCTGAATGCAGGTAAACAATGCTTACTCTAGCAAAGCATTGCTTAAATCTATTTTTTTTCATTAAAGTTATAAATTGTATTTTACATTCTTATTTCACATATTCCCACCCCTACTATGCTATACATGAGACATATGATTGACATCTATCATTGAAATTGCTTAAAAGTTTATTAAATAATTTGGCAGAGGGGGGATTCGGACTAACAAGTTCTACATGCTATACCATGGCAGTACCACTACGCGGCAGCAGCTTGATGACGTTTTCTATCACAGTAGCACTTGTCTATCATTTTCAGGATTTCAACCAAGCTAAGCATAGTGATGTGCCATGCAAACAAGTTGCACGGTGCTTAAACTTCAGATTTACTTCATGAAAAAAAATTATTATTCCATTTTTTTATTTTTTTACTCCTTTCCTCTTGCCGTACTACTTCCATGCATGTAGGGCAAGATTGCATACATTTGGGGGTATGCACTTGAAGGCTGCTGCCTTCTATTGGTGTTTTTGTGTTTTTTTTTTTATTTTCAGTGTCCACGGACCCTGAAATGTTAGCTATTCACATTTCAGTGTCTGTGGACACTCGTTTACTATATAATATTAGAGCCAGGCTCAAATATTATATAGTTTGACACTCATCCATGTCAGAAAGTGCCATATGGCACTTTCAGAGTGAATGGGGTATGTTTTTGGTGCAGGCACTGCTGACACACACCCCCTGTGCTCACTCCTGCTTCGTGTCCATTTAGTTTAGATAGCAGTGTGTCTTCATGCATATGCAAGGAGCGCTGCTATTTTAAATGGACACGAACCACTCCGTGCAAGAATAGTCTTATTCTTGCATGGAGCTTCATGAATCTGGGGGACTGTTTTATTCCCTTCTTTCCAGCTTAATTTTGAAATTTGTAACACCTGTGACAAGACTTCCTGTCAATGGAGAGCTTGGGAACTGTTTTTCAAGAATCATCTTGGGACTGGTGCTTCTGTTTTGCTGCTGATGAGAAATGAAGCAGAAGGTCATTATATTATTTCTGAAGATTGCTGCCATAATTTCAAATTATTTTTGCATTTTTCTGTATTTTTTAAATATAACATATATTGCATTTCCTGCTTTGATCCTGCTTTGGTCTTGCTGTTGTTAGTATGCTTTGACATTACCTTTATTGCATTCAGTTTGCTGCACTTGCACTTCATTATTTCACTGAGAGATGTTGTTTTACTGTATTTGAAGGGCTTTTAAAATATTTTTTGTGAAAAAAATTGCCTCACTTTAATTGCTGCTTGCCAAACTGCTTGCATTTAAATTTCCTTGATGCAAGGTGATTTAGCCAGGGAATAAGTTGTTTTGTTATTGCATTGCACTGTGTTTTACATTAAGAGGACTAAATCAGACTAGGTCATCCATCTTGTGGCAGAAGTTATCTGATCTTTGTGAGTTGAGAAGCTCTCCAGATGAACTAAGAGTGGTTAGAAGTTAGATATAATTTATTTTCTGTTGCTATAAATTAGGTGCATTTGTGTGGAGATGCTTACTGTGCTGCAGTGGCTGGCAGTACCTTGTACAGATGGAAACGCTTGGACGGTAAAGAGTACTTACGTATACAAATGCTTAGACAGTAAAGAGTACTTATATAACTAGTATTAGGACAGTAACCAATAAATTATTGAAACTTACATGGAGTTAAGCTTAGAACAGCTGGCTTGCACATATAACAGTGCTAATACCATATCTTAACACTATCTAAATGTGGTCCCTAATCCTAGAGACAACCTAAGGAGACATCTGTGTAGCCCAGTCCTTAAATAATAGTAGCCTAATCTAATACAAGTCCAGACATCAAATATCTCCTTAGGTTGGTAGATGTGGGCATCCTGGACAATGTAGCAATTATGACAAGTTCACAGACAAGCTTGTAATCCTTAAAGATAGTGACACCGTATGTGAGAGATGTACATACACAGTTTCCTTGAAGGCAAAAATATCACTTACAAACAAGGTTGTCAAGAACATGCATTATATCCATTGCACAGTGTCCACCACATACATAGACTATCTTATGCTGAGGCATTAAAAACAATCTTTCCAAATATCAAAGACATTCTAAGTTTATAAACAACAACACCTATCCTCAGAAATCTCTAAATCACACACAAAAACAACATCAAACACCACACATCCACCTACATCCAATGGACCCCCTTAAGAACAAAGATTCTACTATACACAGATGCCCGTCTCACCAAAATGGACAAGAAGAAGATAACAGCTAGTTGTTTATCTGGAACTAGGATCCACCAGGTTAAGCATGTTCCCAAGTCAATGCACAGTAGGTACCAGTGTGGTTCTATCATAGTCTATGCTGCAGTAAATGGCCTGAGACATACCTCACTGGACTCTGTGAAGAGAAACATTATAGATCTCTCTGAATATATGTCTCAGAGAGGTATGTGCCTTGCGTTGAACAGCATTCTACATTCACAAAGGATGATGCCACAGTATGAACAAAAATGACTGACTTTAACAATTGACTAAGGTTGTGCTGTCATTCCAGGGGGGGATTCAATATTTGTCAGCAGACCATGCTGCTTTGCCAGTGATGGCATTCACCTAACCCCCCCACAGGGTTTCTGGATACTGGCTAAAACTTTATCCTCCCACCTTAGAGCCTTTTTCAAGCAATGCCAAATTGACAAAACTACCTGCTTAGTAAATAAAACCCAATGGAACCTAAAGGTACCACTGGTAAATGCTTGGAGCTTTAACAAGAAACTCCACACCCTACAAACTCTACTCAAGCTGGGGGATATAGACATATGTGTCGTTACCAAAACATGATTTAAAGATGCAGAAAGTACTCCAGCAGTATATGACTTCAGTGCCTTCCACACATTTAGATAATCAGTCACACAGACAGAGACTAAAGGTGGAGGTATCTCGATCTGCATTAGCAACAAGTATACCTTTAGGTTTGTTAAATGGGATGATGTCAAGGAGTTCATCCAAGTGCAAATCACTATAGATAAAGTCTGTTACCATATTCTATCAAGTTATAGGTCATGACCTATGCTCCAAGAATCCAATAACTCATACCTAGACCTGTTGGAGGCATTTACCTTCCAGCCAAATACCCTATTCATAAAAGACTTCAACTACCCCTCTATAGAGTGGGAATCATTTGCTGCCTCCAACTTGCTGGCACAATATTTCATGGACCTTATTAACACAAATACCATTGACCAGATAGTCCACACTCTAACCAGAGGTTCAAACATACTGGACCTAGTACACTCCAATATGGGAGAGTGCTGCACCCTCTTGCTTTATGCCGTTATTTATGAAGTCAGATCAGAAAGCTATGTCCTAAATAAAAATGAGCATAGAAAACCCAGCAAAACCTGAAACAATAGGAGTATTGTAAAAGAAAATGCATCCTATTAAGCAACTGTTGGTCAAATTCAATGCCCTTCTAAACCCTGAGTTCACAGCACAGTATGCAGGATTGTTTACAGAAACTATACAGCCATGTAAATGGCTGCTTAGAGCCTGCTGTATGTAACAGAAGTAAGCCCAAAAATGAGCTACATCAATGGAATCCTAACCTTAACAGGGTGTGTAACAAAATGAAAAAAGTTATGACCAAATCAGAAAAAAATGTCATAATGACAAGAACTCATTAATTAAACTAAATGGGAAGATAAAAGGACTAATTAAATTCAACAGTGCCAATTACAAGGTCAAGACAGCCTCACAGGTTAAAGACAACCACAAAGACTTCTACAGTTTTGTCTAAAACCTTAAAAGTAACACACAGCAGTGTGCTAAACGGGTGGTAAGTAGTGTGACGTGGATCTCCCACCTGTGGGCCAGTAATCAAGGATCCTCAGTCCTTACTTCTGGCACCTGTGGGGGATGTTCACTGGAAGAATAATAGGTACACACAAAGTATTTCCAGATGCAGCTCTCTGTATCAAGTGCAATTTCCCTTAAGAGCACACAGAGCCCACAGTCAGTCCGGGGCTGGTTTCTCACTTTCCACATCCCCAATAAGACTCCCCACTGGCACATCATTTGAGTTGAGATCTCAGCTGAGTGACCAAGCCCAAGTCCTCCACACCCTCTCTGTTCAACCAGTGCTTCATGTCCCTGCAAAAGTAACTGACACACACACACACACACACACACACACACACACACACACACACACACACACACACACACACACACACACACACACTCTTTGAGGTTTGATTTACACACACACACACCTGGAAAAGGCTGGCACAGGTTTTCTAGCTATACCCACTTCTGCCCAGACTATAAGGTAGTTTCCACAGCCACCAGTCACTCTTTGACAGCTACTTTAAGGCCCTTAACAAAGGGTGTCCAATCTTACTGTGTAATATTAATATTAATGTAAATGGTAGTTTGACCAAGAGCAAGGCTTTTAGGAGTGGCCAGCACAGTGTCACCAAATAAATATGCAAGTACTCTCAAAACTTAAATATCTCTGCAAAGATCAGCCACAATGAAATGTTTAAATATACCTAATAATAAATAATAAAAGAACAAGAGAATACTAAGTATATATTCACACTGACATCAGAGTTCAAAACGCAGTAAATATTTAAAATAACATTGCAGGACAACCTCAGATAAATAAAGAAAAATAATATCTAAACTAAGCTTCACTATATTCTCGACTGTATCTAAGAGAATTACTATACCTTAAAAACTTACTAATAGAGCAAGGCAGATGATGTGGTGAATGGTTCTTCTTGTTGTTGTCAGTTCAAAGACAGAATGCAGAATGCTCTGTCTCACTAAGAAACTTCTCAAAATAATATATAACATATTACTGCTAGGATAGCTTGCAGAATGACATAATTTCTTGTCATCTGATTTCTAGTTGCCAGGTAAAACCCCTATTGCTAAAGCCGCAGGACTTAGCACCTACCTGTAAAAATACACATACAAGGGCTTTTGCTCAGATCTTTGGCAGGTGCTGGAAGGCATAAAACAATTGCATTCCTTCATGCTTTCAGAGTAATAATTAGTTCACCCCAAAGACAATACAGAACGCCTCATAGTACAGACTTTGTGTCTCTGGCTGCATTGAAACCATGAAATAGCATCTTTATGGCTTAGCCTATAAAGTAATTTAATTTCAGATATTTTTCTAAAGTTTGCTGGACTGAGATTATCCCTCCAATTTCCTCTGTTAAAATGGTTTGCCATCATATAGTCGATCCTGTTATTTGTGAACAGTGAATCATGAGAACAGAAATACCAAACCATGTTAAACCAGCAGTAAAGAATTTTAAAATGAGAATATGCGTGATTTTGAATTCGATATTTGCATGAATATTACATGCATTCTGAATTAAAGATGTCTCAGCTGTATATGCATTCATAGCATTTGCAGTCAACATCCTGGCTTCTTGCAGCACTCCTTTCACACATTACACAATTGGACATCTGCTGATCGACTATATGATGGTAAACTGTTAAAACATATACATTTAAACAGCTACAATAGTGCATGTACATTCCTGTTCTCTGCAGTAAGCACACTGTGGATACAGTCCAAATCCAAGCACTTTACAATTACTTTTTCAACACACATGTCTGTATAAATCAGTTTGATATACACATAGGTTCATAGGTTCATAGGTTCATACTAGGCTATCTGCCACCCCTTTAGTATGGGGAACTATACCCATTATTTTGCTGTGCCTCTGTCGAGCAGTGACACTGAGGTAATCCATCCATTGGTCAAGATTTCTCTTGAACAAGGCCATGCTCTGCCTCACATGATTTTGTTCCACAGCATAGGAGTCTTTGGGTGATGAATCTATCCTTTAAGTCTCCGCCCTTGTGGCTCTGATGGATCTAGATTTTTGAGGTGAAGCATATTCATCAAATCTGGGTTTGACATGGCCTTGTATGTTAGGCAAAGGTCACCTCTGAACTGAATAGAGCTGGAGTTCTTTCAGTCGGGCAGCATAGGATAGATTTTTGAGACCCTTTATCCTTTTGGTGAGGAACTTTTGTGGCCTCTCCAGCTGCTGCAAGTGTCGGGTCAGATACATTCCGAATGGGGCATTGTGCTCAATCATTGGTCTGATGAGTGATGAGTAAAGGGAGACTATAACCTCCCTTGATCTAGATGAGAATCCCTTCATGATAAGGTGGGCAATGTAGAAGGTCTTCCTAACTACTTTAGCTACATGGGTGTCGAATGACAGACTACTATCAACCTGGGTCCCCAGGTCCCTGATAACTTCTTCTGTGCTCAGTGGATTGCCACCTATTTGGTAGCTAGGGGTAACCTTGTTTTTATGACTATGCATTTTTGGCATTTAACTTGTGGCTCTGGCACCAGTTATCCATTTCTGTGAGACCCTTCTGAAGGATATCTGTGTCAGATGTGTTTTCTACTATGGCTCCCAGTTTGCAGTCATCTGCAAACTTGAAAAGTAGATGCCAAACAAGAGTGGCCCAGGACTGAGCCCTGTGGGACACCACTTGTGACAGGCTTTGAGTCTGACAAACTCTGACCCTGTGGGTCTGTCACTCAGCCAGTTTGCAACCCATCTTGTGATGTATGGGTTAACATTTAAGCTGATGAGTTTTCAATGATACCGAGTGGGGTATTGTATAGCCAGATCGAGGTAGGCTGTATGGACTGCCTTTCCCTCATCAATGGCTTTGCTGGGTTGGATCCAAAGTCTGCAAATTCTCCATTATGATCCTTTCCATGGCTTTGCAGATAAGGCTTATCCAGAGGTAAGACTTTGATTAAACAGCTGTCCTAGCTGTGGGTTTAATTTCATTGAGTTCATGGAGCACACAGGGGGCTGCAATCGTTTGGTATAGATATCTCTCCTTAGTTTGCACTGAACCTGTCAGCCATGACACACAGTTTTAATACATTTGTAAAACAAACATCTTATATGACATACAGTTGTAACACATTTGTAGCACCAGCACCTTGTATAAATTAGTTTGATATTCACAGATGACATATAATTATTTAAAAAAATTCCAGCAGGCTGTGCTGGTAGTACATCCTGTCATCACACTTCTCACCTCCCTCGAAGACTCATGCTAGTTTTTCATGTGACTCTTGAGAAATATTGCTTGAGAGGGATGAGCCTGTCTGGGAATACATTACCCTATTCCCTGTCTTCAAATTCCAGCTGCCTTGGCATTGCTGACACCAGTACAGTGCTGCACTGTCGTATCATATGTATGCAACCTTAGGCTCCACCATAGTAACTTGGAATTTTGCTTGCTGGCTTGCTGTAGCCACAGATCCCCCTCAGACTCCTCCTGCATTCCACTGTAAATACTTAATACAAGGGCCTCTCTATCATGGTAAGTTTTCATCATGTTAACATGGTACAGTTTGTGACCCTGCCTCCTGCCTAGCAGTTCTACCATGTAGTTAACCTCACTGACCTTCCTTACCACTTTGAAGGGTGCCTCCCAAGCTGACTGCAGCTTATTGTGCCTGGCAGGAATGATAATCATTACCTGCTGCCCTACAGCATACTCTCTGGCTCATGCATTCCTGTCATACCATGCCTTTTTCTGCTATTTGGCTCCTGCCAGCTTCTCCTGGGCCAACTCCATGAGCTGCCTGAGCCTGGGCCTGAGGTTTAGGAGATATGCCACAACAGATTCCTTGTGGGATGAACACTTACACTCCCATTCATTGCAAATCAAATCCAGAGGTCCTCCTCACCCTATGCCCATACGGCAACTCAAAAGGTGAGAAACTAGTGGATTCTTGGGGAACTTCTTTTTAAGCCAACAGCAGATGGGGCAAATATTTCTCCTAGTTTCCCTTTAACTGGTCTGCAAATGCCTGTAGCATTATCTTTAGTATAGAGTTTAACCTCTCCACCGGACCATTAGTCTGGGGAAAGTAGGGGGTGATCTTTAGGTGCTTCACCCCACAGTGCTTCCACAAACAAGCCAGAAGGTCTGACATGAAATTGTCACCTCTATCAGTAAGTATTTATTTTGGTAAACCTACCTTGCTGAAAATCTCTATCAAAGCATTTGCCACCTTTTCTGCCTCAATGTAGGACAGGGACTCCACCTCAGGGTATGTGGTAGCATAATCTACTACCACTATGATATACTTCTTTCCTGTGGAACTTGGAGTACTCAGAGACCCCACAATATCCATAGCTACCTTCTGAAAAGGCTTCTCAATCACAGGCAAAGGCATCAAAGGAGCTTTCACCTTGTCTCCTGCCTTACCTACTTTATAGCACTGCTCACAGGTCCTGCAGTACCCTGTTACATTCCTGGAAATCCCAGGCCAATAAAAGTTCTGCATGCTACATCTCTTTGTACACTACAAAGTACCACCTTCACTGAACAAAGTTGCTTACTCAATCTGCTGGTTGAAAATTCATCTCTATCTTCAGCCCCCCCCCCACTCTTCCCCTACCTCCCCATGAAATCCCTAGTAGCATAACACTGCCAGCTATTAGCAGGGATCAGGTCATGGTGACACTTGCTAAGGCCAAAACCTAGCCTCAGTGGGCCCAGGCAATATCTCAAGTTCCTTCCTAAATAGCTTGAAACATGACCTGTCAGGATCACTTGAATCATTTTTCAACTACAACCTCAAAACGGTTATGTACCATGTGAATGAAGGACAAGAAAAGTTATCCCTCCTCACAAGGGTGGACCATCTTCCAACCGCAGAATCTATAGACTCATTAGTCTGACTAGTCTGATATATAAAGCCATGGAATATACTATCATGGAAATGATCAACAAAGACATTGGCAATAAAAAAATAGTAAAAAAAAAAAAAAAAGTGATTGGCAACCTACATAGACTGGACTCCTCCCATTTTGGCTTTGTCAAAGGAAAGTCATACCTCCTTAACCTGGTAGATTTCTTTGAGAGGTTCACTAAGGCAATGGATGAGCGAAAACAGTGCATACTGCCTACATAGACCTATCTAAGGCATTAGATAAATTACCCCACTCATTTATTGTTGACAAACCCGCAGTGCTAGGCAGCTAGGCATAAATCGCTACATAACTCACTAGATTGCCTGCTGGCTTACAGATAGGACCCAAGAAGTCAGCATTGGTTAGACCACCTCCAGCAAGAAACCAATCACCAGCGGAGTACCTCAGTGCTCACTGCTGGGCTTGCTCCTATTTGGTATCTACTTCTTGAAGGTCAAAGCTAATCTCAAGGGCTTCTGGCTCACAAAGATTGCAGACAACTGCAGATTGGGAGCTATCAAAGATTTTTCCCATGATACTAATATCATGTAAGAGGATCTATCACAGAAAAATGACTGGTGCCAAAGCCATGGATTAAAACTCAATACCAAAGAAGTGCATTATATTGCCTTTTTGGAAAAAGTCCAGTCAGGTTAATTACTCTATCGAGAAGACACCCTTAAGAGTTGACCCAGTAGTTAGGTATCTGGGAACATATGCAGACAGTAATCTGGCCTTTGATCAACACATAGCCAAGGTAGTAAACAAGCATTCTGTCGTCCAACTTATAATTAAGTGTATAGCATCCAAAGAAGTTATAGTACCACTTTATTGAGCCCTCATCAGACCCATCAGTAAGTATCAACCATTCAGCATTATGCCCCCTTCTGTATGTATGTGATCAGGTATATATAACAACTGGATACCCACAGAGGATCTTCACTAAGAGAATCCAGGGTATTAACACAATATCTTATACAGATCACCTTAAAGCCTTATCTCTATGCTCAGTCTCCTACATATTACTGACAGCCGATCTATGCCTGGCATTTAAGGCATCTTCAGATCCAGCTCTGATGTACCTTTTGTACATCCACAAAATAAATACACCAGAAATACTAGATCCAAGGATTTAAATTGTGCTTGCAACATAAAAAGGACATGCTGGTAAGACAGATATGTGTCTCAAAGGAAACTGTTGTTCTGGGATAGGCTCCCCATCCATGTGAAGGAGAGTCCATCCCTATTTAAATGAAACTTTGACCATTAGATAGAAAATCATAAATTCAGTTCCAGTCTGGCCCCCATGTCTCTGACAGACAGAGGTCAAAAGTAAATATTCCCTAACTAGCATACCCCCCACTAAACCTTTAACAACCTCCTAACTAACATACCCCTCCAAATATATGCCCATATTACATGGAGAAACAAACGAGTTGGGCTTTGCAGCCATGTTCATAAAGGTCATGATGGCCATTAGGGTAGTATATACCTATGAGCCTACAAACCTATATACACTGTAAAAAATATGTTTATATATATTGCAAGCTTTAATACATTCCTTGTACGAAAGTACTACAATAAATTAATGGACAACTTCTATCAGTAACTCTTGCCTTGCAGGCAGTTGTTTCTACCTGATTATCCTTTATTATCCTCACATTTCTAGTGATCACAGTCATACAATTGTAGTCTGTTCAGACAAATAATAGTCTGAAAATGAGAAATAAATTCAGATTTGAGAACTACAATGTTCAACAGACGTGCTTGTTTTTATTTTTGAATGTTCGTGTGGGGCAACATGTTCCTCATGTCAGTGTCTCAGTGTAATGCCAGAGGTGTAGTCTTCAAATCTTTTGAAGTTGCTATTTATGTCAAAGTAAGGATCCTTATTGTAAAAGTTTACTTGCATAAACCTAGAACATTGAGAAATCATTATCCTTTTTTTGTTTCTTCTTTTGTGCGGTTTGGCATTGTGCATCAGTGTGGGACATCGATGCCTTGTAGGGAATGACAGTTCCCATCCTACACCAAAAACTCAAAATTTAATTTTGCATGTGCAAAGACTAAGGTATCAGTCATGCATATGAGACTGTTTAGCATTTTGGACATTACTGAATGCAGAAAATTACGGAACTGCCTGAATGGCTCCAATTTTGAAGAAGTATGCCCTGAATAACAACAAAATAGGAGAAAAGACTAAATCTATATCATTGATAGTATATTCTTGTGTGGCATAATACATATGACCCTATTTTTTTTTATTGTAATGTAAACTACACATGCAATTTATAATGGTAATGTTGCAATGTCATTTTGTACTTTTGCGGCTAAATCAGATAATGTGACCTATGTGTCACATGGAATGCTAAAATCAGTAATAGCAATAGTAACACACTTCTGTGTGCATGCTGAGGAATAAACAGTGCATGCACAATACCACAAGAAATCATTACAAGCAAGTACTAATGTAGTTCAAAATGAAGAGCACAGCAATATGGCATTCAAAATATTTTTGAACACTGCATCAAGGGCATATCTGAATAATTCTCAAGTGTAAAATCATTCTGGAATATATTTGGGAGAACATGTCCTCCTGTGCACTCTGTATGGCCATTTCCTCAACAGTTGCCCTCTCAGCAAACAATAATGATGTCAATTAAAATGACAGCACATCACACACATAGACAAGAAAATATGTCTCAACTAAGTATGTCATTTTTATTCTTTGCATGGCATTTGGCATTAAACACTGTCAGTGGTTAGAAATGACTGTAGACAAATTGCACTTCTTGTCCCATGGCAAAAACTCAAAAAATAATTATTCATGCTCTAAGACTTTACCATCGGCTGGACAAAAAACATGTTTTCAATAAGCCTCAGTTACCATTAAAGATATTAAAACAATTGATGCAGAAAGAATGCATTCAACATAAAACAATTTATTACCTCAAATTAGTAATCCAATAAAGGAACAGGGATGTCAGATGTAGGTATATTTCCAGTCATGCACATTTTTACAGCCCTTACCTAACATCCTTAGGATGTCTGTTCCCCTGTGGTGTTTCTAGTTAATACATAGAATTCAGAAGTTCTTGTCTAATTTTGTCATGGGTTCAATCCCAAAATACTTTGACTGACATTATTTCACTCTTTATGCAACCCCAGTGTATTCTGTAATACTGAAAAGAAATGCAAATAAGGACAAGACAGAGGAATAAGGATATCTTGTAAGTAATTACATATTTATATTTAGGAGTGTTTCACTTGTATCTTGTTGATGTTAAGAATGCTATAAACCATCCCCAAGCTCAGCAGAGATGTGGGAAAACTGCTATGAAATGTAACTGAGATATCAGTAGTAACCAGCGTGAGCTGGAATCACTGTGTGGCCTGTATAATTAGTACACGTGGCCAAGTGTTGCTGCCGTGATTTGCACCTATAATGGACATTGAAGAAATAATACATGCATTTAATGCTAGCACATTTCTATGCCTTCTCTTGTGCACATGTGGGTCTGCACAATGTGCACAGGCTGGTACATGCAAAACCCTATTTGGGTGCTAATTCCCTACAATTTTTCCTGAGATCCTTGAATGGAAAAAATGGCAGTTGATGGTGAGCGTAGTGCTCTTTTGATTGCAGAGAGGTGTTGTGAGGTAGAGTCTAAGATTTTTGTAGGGATCCTTGGTTAAAACTACATCTGAAGGTTTCTGCAGGGTAGCTATACTACGTGTTGGTTCAAGACTGAGGCTTGGAATAGTTAGCCATGTCTGTCACCCATCCTACTGATATCCCATGCAACAATAAACAGTGATGTCACCATTACAGTAACATAAAAAAGTGAAAACAGGACCTCCTTAGCTGATGGGAGGATTATTATAGGTACAATAACCAACTCAGTTGTATAAGTATATGCCCTGATAACCAAAGAATACACTCACATGACATGGCAATGCAAGCAAGTGTTCTTTACTGTTTTTTCTTGTTTGTTTTTATGAAAAGCACAAGGAGAAAGTTCAATACCTGAGAGCAGCACAGGTTAGGTTTGGGTGCATTTATGACTGCAATCTCTTAATAGCACTAATTTTACAAATAAGTAATCAAGTATTTGGGCATATATCAGTATGCATACTCTACATTTGCAAGTTGCAAGGATATATACTACTAACTCATAAAACATAGCAGTAGTCATTTAAGTAAAGAAAGAAAATTGTCTCTGGGTTATTTTCCAGACAACAAAAGCATTCTGTATTATTAATTTTAAAATTCAGTACATATTAGCTGTAATCATAATATAAAATAGTATTTACTCAACCCCAATATACATCTAATGAGTTTTTCTCCACAAACCAAAGTTAAAAATAGTCACACTTTTTTTTTCTTGGAATATTGTATAACTGTGAGAGCCAAAAATATTACACTAATGTAAGAGGGATTTATGACCTCATACTTTCATATCTGGATGTAAACATCATTAAAACTGTATATGTTATATATGTACTGACTGGTATCATTCAACATTATAGATGAATTATGATATTTTTCTCACTTGAGTCTCATGCTCCACCCTGTTTCTTGCTATCATTTATTTATTTATTTATTTGTTTATTTATTTATTTATTTATTTGTTTATTTGTTTTACCTTTCATTACATTTCAACAATCCATCCTGCTGCATTATGAACACCAGCACAGGGGACTAGACTGGCCAGAGTGGCTTGGACTGACATCCCTTCACCGGTGATAGTGGTAGCACTACCACCAACAGCACAGGAAACCTGTACTTCTGGGTCACAATTTGCCACTGTTGCCTCCAAATTACCTGCACTCCCTATCCCATCTGCATCAAGTAGCTCTGCTCTCGGGTTGGTGCAGTCGTAACCACAGGGGGTAGTGGCAGTGCGGGTGGCGATTATGTTATGATAGGGCTGGTGGAGGAGATTATGGAGAGGGGTCAGAAAGTCAGAATTGGCTGTATGGAAAAGATCCTGCTACAAACTGCCAAATCGTTGCCCCATCTGGCCCTGCCCAGATGCCTGCAACTGAGAGTGAGGCTAAATTCTCACTGTATTCACAGTGGATGGGGATACACCTCTCAAAGCCCACTGCTAACCACACTCATGGTGGTGTTCACCACCCTCTTGTATCCATCACCTTGCCTGTATGTCTTCTATATATATATGTTTTCTACCTAACCTACCATACATACTGACCCATGTTCTTCCTAAATATTTCTCCAAACATTCCTCCATATTTTGAAAAAAGAGCACCTGTTTCAAAAAAGAATGCTCCATATATAACACTCCATTTTGCATTTGTGTGTGTATACTACATGCTTGATTTGGCCCAATTGGCCCAACTGGTCACACAACATTATTAAGTTGTTCTTCCACATCCTGTATGATGTAAGTATCTAAATTTCCAAAATTGTAATTATACAATGTTAGCATGCACCTCCATCCTGTTCATTCCATAATTACTCCCCGAAAGTCCTACCTTCTACTTGCCCCTCCCCCATTTTAAACACTGTCCTATCAGCTCTATTTTCCACCTTTAATCTGGTCAAAACCTAGATTCACATACCACATGTGGCCACAAATGGCCACATGAACATAAATCTCTATTTCTGTACTCAGCATTTGCATGACACTTGGCATTGAGCAGCAAAGCCTACTGCTAGTTGTTGTTTTATGGCAAAATATCAAAACTAATTACATTTATGTTAACATTTTGCCATCCATCCTGCAAATTAGCTTGGCAGCAGTGTATTTTAATAAGCAATTTTGATTGAGTGGAAGTAATGTCAATGGGCTCAGTTACTTGGAAATATTTTATTAGATCAATATATGATAAGAAACATCCAGTCCAATATACTCTGTGCACTGCTGTACTCAACTCTTGGTGGAATTCTCTCACATTTTCATTTCCAGTGTCACAGTATGTTCCACTAACCATGCATAATGACAAATTATATGCAGACTGGTATTAATGAGTGCAGTAGTAATATCAGTAACATATATGCCTTGCCAGTATCCTACACATTGTATGCACATAATAGTAAGAGTTAAATGATGCACACATAAACACATGGCATAATGGCAACAATGCATAATGTAGTGATCTGGAGGAGAATAACCAAAGATGCTACTGGGTTTTGGTGCCTAAAACCATCTTTTATGTAAGCATATGCATTACAGCTGTGTGATAAGTGTGATATGACTTCTTCTGTGGCATCAGTGGTTAATACACATTTCTAGAGAATGCAGACATAGACTGCAAGTGTTCAAATTAGACACTGTCTAACAGCTGTCATTATCACAACACCATCCTGTTGAGTCTCTCTGTCTTTATCTTTTAGATTTCCATGCTGCACACTTCCTTCAATTGTGACTTGTCAGCCGCATGACAGCATAGGTCTGTAACTTCAGCTTTGAGAGCATTGCAGTGGAACATATCAATTAATCTGTCATGACTTTCACTCCAGTAATTTGTATGTAGCATCAGTCTTACAGCCATATATCTTATTCCCTACCTTGACAATTTATGTGATGTAATAAATGCATCACTTAATAGTCTTGGACATGCGGACTACTACAAAAAAATTAACCTTTGCTTCTCATTGAGTAGCAAAGTTAATTAATGGTAACTGATACTTCATATCTTACGGCACAAACTGTTGAAAAGTTTCCCTTGACTGCATTCATTTGGTATTTGTCACACTAATAATCTTATCTCCACTGTGTGATAGAAACCAATACAGGTAAGAGTATGAGGATGCAGTTATTTTATAAGCATAACAGGTTTGATGCTTTAATATACTCCTGAGGTGATATTTGACTAATATTGACAGGCAGAATTGGCTTACTAAATACATGCGATATGGATAATGCAACCTAATGGTTCATTTCCATGGCTATTGGATTTTGATCCCTCAAACCACCTTTTAGGGAAGCCATATATACTCCAGCACACCACTTAGGCTATCCATTCAATTGTTTGTTCTCTAACAACTGCAGTATGACGTCTTCAGTAACATCAGTGGTTAAGGCACAGTTTAAGAGAATGTGGGCTTAGATAGGCAGATGTTGCATTGGTGTAAAAGAGTAATGAATGGCTTACTTAATGCATGTAATTAGAATAATTCAACTTTGTGGTAACGTGTACATGGCTACTGGATTTTGATCTCTTACACCACCTTTTAGGTAAGAATATGAATTCCAACATATTGCTCCAGTTATCCATTCAACTGTGTGCTTTCTGGCAAGTGTGATATAGCTTTTGTGGCATCAGCCATTAATGCACAGTTCAATGGAATGTGTAGTTAGACAGGCAGGTTTTCAAATCTGGCAGTGTGTACATAATATGATTGTATAAGCAAATATTAACAGCCATGAATGTGTTAATCAATGTGAAATGTGCCATTCTAGTTAGAGGAAACATTACCACAGGTGAAGGGTTTTAATCCGCCAAGTTTTGTTTTTCCTTTTAAAGGTGGTCATATGCATTCAAACTCCCTGCTCAACATAACCCATCTAATGTCTGCTTTATAACCAGTGCTATATGGCTTTTTCTTTGGCATCACCAGTTAGTGCATGGCTTCATAGATTGCAGAGTAAGGTAGGCATGTGTTTGAATCTGGAAAAGTGTAATTTCTATGATGTTTATTACCAAGTGATATCAGGCAGGACTGACTTACTCCACAAATGTTATGTGTACAATTCCACATAGGGCTAACATTTGCATATGGAGAAGGTTATGACCCCTCAATTGTTGTACTCTGTTTTGAGGGAATCCATCTGTGCTGCAACACATTGCTCAAACTGATATTTCAGGTGTGCGATTTCTGACAACTGTAATATGAGTTCTTGTCTGGCATCTTGAGGTAATGTACATGTCAACAGACTGTTGACTTACATAGGTAGATGTTCAAATGTGGTAGTGTTTAACTTGTATTACTGTGCTGAACATCAAGTAGCAACAGATAAGAGTGGCTTACTCAACAGCTGTTGATGTGACCAATGTTACTTACCAATAATTCTTTCACAGATGCAGGGTTTTGATGCCCCAGATGACCTGCTCCCTTTTATAGGAGTTCTTATGCATTCCAACACACTACTCAGATTAACCCTTCAACTGTGTTCCTTCTGACAACTGTGCTATAATTTCTTTTGTAACCTCTGTAGCTAATTCAGAGGTCTACAGACTGTGAGTTACATAATGTGTTCACATCCAGCATTATCTGCCTTGTATGAGTGTGTAAAAAATACAAAAGAGGATATTGGTGACATGTTGGAATGGCTTGCTCAACAGATCTAATATGTGATATTTTATGTTTTTGATGAGTCAGTGGTCTTGGTCCCCTTGCTGCTGTGCTTCCTTGTGAGCATGCCCAATTTAATGATATATGTTATGCATATTCCATTGCACAACTATTAGCATTAAGCAGCATCAGTAATACATGGTGGGGATTATTTATTGTCATTTCTCATCCTGATGCAAAACATAAGTTCATAGGTAAGTACTAGGCTATCTGCCCAAGGGCATCTATAAGCCTAGCCAGAATGAGATATATTATTAGACAATTATCGACATCTCATCAAGGTTACAGTGAACTATAGAAACTGAAATATCTGAGATCATAAAGGGAACTAATGGCTCTGTTGGACCGAGGCACAGCATTAGTTCCCTGTGTCTCTGTCCAGTAGAGCCACTGCAGTGATCCCCGGGGTAAATTTTCTGTTTCCCATCCACTCGTCAAGGTTTTTCTTGAAGAGTGTTGGTGAGGGGCTCTGCCTAATGTAGACTGGAATCCTGTTCCAAAGCTTGGGGAGTCTCTGGACAGGATTCTATCCCTCCTGCACGTCCTATTTATTGTTGTGGCGAGGTTTAAATCCCTGGAGCATGTGGCTCTTGGAGATGTGTTTTTTTTTTTTTTTTTAGGTGGAGCATGTCCATCAATTCTGGGTTGGACATGGCCTTGTATGTCAGGCAGAAATCACCTCTGAGTAAGCGGTATGCAACCGAGTACAGCTGGAGTTTTTCATGCTGAGGATTTCCCTTTGCTGGAATACATCTGTTGTCTGTTGCTCAGTGGAGATTATAGATGAAGTGTGGAGGACAGCAAGCCTGTTATAAGCCTGTCTATAAATTTATGATCTCAGATATTTCAGTTTCTATAGTTCACTGTAACCTTGATGAGATGTTGATAATTGTCTATGAGGTTTGTTGACTATTGTGATCCAAGAATTACTGTTGACTGTTGCACAATACCCAATTTACTAGTTAGATAGCTTCCAATAATGTTGTTGCACTCACTGCAGATTTCTTTTTTTGTAATAGTGTTGCAAAAATGTTTTGCTTGTCAGCATTAGCAAATACTCATGCAGAGCTGTTGTGACATAGACTAACAGGTCTTCCTGTACAATCTGATATACATTGAGTCAGTGTATGAAAGAAATTTGGCTACAGAATATTGAGTTCATGCACAGGTATGTAGTGATTAATTATCCTTGTATACAGTCCTTTCATACGTGTACTTCTGCTCACTTGTAACAATGACCATAGTCCTTCACATACATATTTGTTGATGAGCCTCCTCCATATGAATGTTTTGTGGCAAGAGTGCCATCACAGTACAGGCTTAATGACATGTCCCACAATTCCCATGTACGTACATCTCAACTGTTTTAATTTCTACAGCTGTTCCAATTTATGCATCAAAATAACTTATTTGCCTTTCCACCTGACATTTGTTTTTCTGGGGCATATATTTGAGGATTGCAATCAGTAACGATTAACTTTTTTCTGTTTGGTGTCTCACTTAGTAGCATTCACAACCTACATGTTACTGCTATGGCTACTTTTATTGTATCTACTTTCACAACTTGTTGGAGGAGTATGTACAAGTTTTCCCTGAGTTTGTACATTTGTCCATACATTTATCTGTATTTGTCCATTATTACAGTATTGTGTATTTAACAGGTAGGCCCGTGAGAAGTTCATAAAATCTTACATGCCTGTATTGTCGTAGGACAATTTCTTTCTTTACATTTAATGGCTACTTATTAATGTGAATTACAATGTAAGCAATGTTCAACATATACAGGAATTCAATCAGTAAGTATTAACCTTCATTGTACACCATGGTGATAGGCTTTCCCTTGCTCATGTATTCCTGATTTACCTATCTCATGTTGTAGAGTGCATACATACTTGCTTCTGAATCTCTGTTTTATAGGTTCATAAGTAAGTACTAGGCTATCTGCTGAGGGCATATGTAAGCCTAGCCAGAATGTGTTGGCTTTTGCTAACTGTGCGCACAAATGAGGTCAGGCTCTTTCTTAACCTTGACATGGTCATGAGCCTTTGCTGCTGACTTGAGGAGAGCCTCCTCATTGTGTTGTGCGTCTTGTCTTCCGCATGTTTGATTTGCAATGCTGCTCCTTGCATTAATATGAATGATTGTATTAGCTTCAGCATGGCATGTACGTGTTGTTAATTAATCCACTGGATAATAATGAAGAACTTGTGAACCCTAAAAAAGCAATAACTTACTGGTCTACTATTAAAAAAAGATAAATTTCAATGAAAAAAATAAGTTTAGCAAAGTTATACAAATTGCTTATCAATGATAACAAATGTACAATAAAGGATTATTAACACTTCTTGGTAATAACTAACTTGTATGATTTCAAATATGAAAAATAAGATCCTAAGTTTAACTTCCACTAATTTAAATTAGAAAAAAATTCACATGGAATTATATCCAGAGGAGTTTCATTATACATTGTAAAGCATAAAGTTATGAAATATATAAAGCTAGCAATTCTTGTTGGAGATTTAAAAAAGAATTTAAAATCAGCCAGGCATCAAATATTCTGTGACTGTGAAGATGCACAAATATTTGGATTCAAAGTAAATGATTTCTTTAAAGCTTCATGGTTAGATCATTGCATTTTAACAAGCTCAATGAATCTCATGAATGAGCTAATACCTAATGGAAAGAAAAAAAAATTATTGATATACAAGTGCTTAATGGCAGTTGCTAGAAAGATTATTATTAAAAATGGAAGTGAGGCATGTCTCTTTCATCTACAGACTTTATAGATATTGCTGCTGTTCTATTCAAAAGAGAAGATGAGTAACACAAAACCAAATTTTAGACGTTGTATAAATTTGGATATTTGTTAGAGAAAAAAAGAATGTTGATATTAAAATGTTTGAAATGGTTATAAAGTGATGTATTTTAATATTAAATGTATGAGTGCACTATGCATGTTCCTCACAAATGTGTAATGCATTGCGTCTGTGCTCCGACCCAGTGACGAGCGGCTCTCCTCGCCGACCTTGCGGCTGGCTATCCCTGGCCAACTGGAGATTTGTGGCCCTGC
Source organism: Protopterus annectens (assembly GCF_019279795.1). Lineage (NCBI taxonomy): Eukaryota > Metazoa > Chordata > Ceratodontiformes > Protopteridae > Protopterus > Protopterus annectens. The sequence continues at coordinate 867,538,223 of NC_056726.1, forward strand.
AGTATTGTTACATTTAGGTGGGATTCTGACTTAGAGGCCTTCAGCCATAACCCCACATATTGTAACTTCACACCATTGGCTCCTTAGCCAAACACATACACCAAATATCTGAACTTGCGGTTCCAGTCGTACTGAGCAGGATTTCTATCGAGCAGGATATCTATCGCAACAATACATCTTCAGTAGGGTAAAACTAGCCTGTCTCATGATAGTCTAAACCCAGCTCATGTTCCCTATTAGTGGTTGAACAATCCAATGCTTGGTGAATTCTGCTTCATAATGATAGGGAGAGCTGACATAGAAGGATCAAAAAGTGATGTTGCTATGAAGGCTTGGCCACCACAACTCAGTTATCCCTGTGGTAACTTCTCTGACACCTCCTGCTTAAAACCCCAAAAGCCAGAAGGATTTTGAGGCCCCACTTTCACTGTTTGTATTCATATTGAAAATCAAGATCAAGTGAGTTGTTTAAATTCATTTAAAGTAATCCAAATCTTGAAAGAACCCCTGCAGTTCCATTCCCTGTGAAAACAAAACTAAAATGAGTGGTCACACTGGATTTTAAGTAGTTTGCAAACAGCTTAGAAATGATTAATATTCAGTTATGACATTTAACAGGACAGTTTGATGTGTTTCTCAAATGTTTGGTGTTAGTTTGAGAAGATGAGGTAGAAAATCTACCAGAACAGTGGGAAGCCATAGAACTTATCAAGCAGCAGCTGATGGAAAGCCAAGAAAATGTCACTGTTTACAGTCTGACCAACTGGAACAAAGTTCGGTTGTTATAGAAGGAAAACTAAAAACTGTTAATCTGATAGCATATAGGCTGGGGTTCATAAATGCCTGCTCATTGTACTGACCACATGTGTAAAATGGGCAGAGAGATTGCAATTCAGAAAACATCTGGCCTTGTTGTGGCTGTCTGCAAATCAAGGGATATCAGAAGAATATCATAATGATCAGATAATGAGCCATGCTTCTTCTTTTGACTTTTTCCCAGTTAGGGGTCGCCACAGCAGATCACCAGTCTGCTCATGATTGGCAGTGGAGTTTTATGATGTTGAGTTGCCAGCCTGGTGCCCAACCTTCCACAGAAGGTACACACATGCACACCTAGGGCCAATTTAGAGTGTCCAATCCACCTACAGCATGTCTTTGGGATGTGGGAGGAAACCCATGCGACCACAGGGAGGACATGCAGACTCTGCACAGAAGGGACCCCAGCCGAGGATAAAACCAGAGAACTTCTTGCTGTGATGTGGCAATGCTAACCGCTGCACCACCATGGCCACCTTAGATAATGAGTCATGCTAATTAAGCAAAAAAAAAAAAGCAGCAGAATTCAGAAGCATATAAAACGTGAGCAGATACATTGCACTGCCTTTAGCTCTAAATTCCAAGAAATGCTAGATGGAATACAGTCAGAGGAAAAGTTTTTAAAATGTTACGAGTTGCCACAGCCATTGTAAGCCTGTATCTGCAAAATGCTTTCAAAGAAGGCACTGCTGCTGCTGCCAGATGTCACCCTTAAAAGTGAAGGGATTTTAAACTATGTGTGACCTACCACTGGTTTGCATTAAACAGAAATAGTTGACTGATACAGGGAGGATGAGGGTATCATGCAGGAGGCAGCTTACATTTGGCAGTACCATCTGAAGCACCATGGGAATCATTGAGAACCCATCTTAGTGGATATTGAGTTATGTGTAACTTTTTGTACTTTAGCTACAGGACTTTTAGTGACATAAAGGGGACTAAGGGGAGTTTCACAGGCATCTGACTCAATAATTCTCCACCATCTCCTCAATCAAATGCTTCAATACACGGGGACCATATTTGTTTTCCACTTACGCTAGAGGAGAGATCTAGTACAATTTCAAATTTCTATGACATCATTTATTTCCCTGTGCTACTGGGGGCCATAGACTGCAACCAAATTGAAATAGCAGCCTCACCTGGCAAACTGGGAAGGAAATATGTGAACAGAAAACTCTAATGTGGTCTGTAATGCACAAGGTAATATGTGTGCAAGGCACCCTTGTAATCTCAACTCCTACAGATGGCAAACCTGTGGCCTGTAATAAAGTTTACAAAGGGTGTTTTCCCAAAAGGGCATCTATTCAAGTATGCATGAGATACCCTAGAACCTTGGCTCATGACTCTTATGAGAAACCAACATAACCGCACTGAGCAGGGTAACAACAATACACATACACAGACTAAAATTTTACAGTGTATTTTGGTTGCTCAAATCGTCGTTTCACTGTCTGGATACATCTTGGGGTGCCCTACAATATGCCCCAGCCACCTCTGCCAAAATGCTGACTGTTTGTGCTATCTTGCATAATATTATACTTGAAAATAGTTGCTGCAGGGTATCCCAGTAGAGGGACCACTTTTCCCAGCACCACAAGCAGTGGCAGCTGACACAGATGAGGATTCAGCAGAGGAACCAGAAGAAGAGGATGAACATGGCAAATGAAGGTGGGCAAAATATGCCATGGCACCGTACAGATTGACAACAAACTCAAATTTGACACTCACATATCACTCACAATAAAAAAAGTCTACAAAAAACTGGGTGCCTTGTATAGAAACCAACAATACCTAACCAAACCAGCCAAAATCTCTACCAAAACTTCCCAACTAATCTCAACCCTACTCTATGCATCACCCATACACACAAATCTTCGACAATCAGACCTAAAGAAACTTGAAGCCTGCTACACTAAAACTGCAAAATTTGCATCAGGGGACTCCCACCACAGTCACCACTGTGTCTCCCTTAGAAACCTAGACTGGCTTGAGCTCCCTCAACTCCTACACCTAACCCAACATACCTTTGCTCATAAAGTTGTAAACCACCCTCTTAAAATTCCAAAACTTAATACACTTCTCCAACCCTACCAATCCTCCAGACCCCTTCGCTCCTGCAACAAAAATCTACTCCAAGTCACCAAACCCAACAACTCTGCAGGGGAAGCGCTATTCTTCTACTCCATATCCAAAATCTGGAACTCACTTCCCACTGCCATAACTACCCTCCCTTCCAGCAGTCTCTTCAAAAATGCTCTTAAAGCACACCTAAACTTTTACTGGCTATGTCCTTGTCCATACCCCAACTAAGCCCCCCCCCCTTCTCCTGTACCACTAATTAGCTGCCAGCTCTACTATTAGCTGTCAACAGGTTATCAGTATTTCATTACTATTTCATATCCTTTAACTAGCAGATGATTGCAGTACAATGTTTACTCATTTCTCTATGTTAGAAATTAATACTACTAGGCAAACGTCTTGCACCTTATATTGTTATTATACTCTGCCATATGTCATTACCTGTCAGAATGTATCTTTGCTATAAATACACTGTTTTTTTTCCTCTGAAATGCTAGATTATACTCTTATATTATGTGAAATTTTGCTTGTCTGAATACATGGAGCCTTCCTTGTGATATTATACTCTGAAATATAGGTCATTTCTCCTGTTGAACTGTGTCTTTACTATAATTATACTGTTTCTTTTTTCATCTGATATGCTAGATTGTATTCTTTTATTATGTAAATCTCATATGTCTGAATATATGGAGCTTTTCTCCCCGGGCCTCTGCTGAAAATGGGCATATACCCAGTTGGACTTTCCTGGTCAACAAATGTAAAATAAAAAATAAAAAAAAAAGTAAAGATGCACTCACAGTTGCTTATCATAATAGCTAAGTAGTTAAACAAAGTAGCACCGATTCATATAAATAAACTAGACTTTGCTCACCCATGTACTAGTTGCCAGCTTTGGGCATCAGACATATGCAAACCCAGGGTAGGAGATTCTCAAGAGCAGTAGCAAAGGTATGGGATCAAGTTGTCACAAACAAATAGTACAATATATAAACAGAACAGAAGTGAGAAGGAACTACAAATCAATTATGCCTGTACAGGAATATCATAACACTAACTGACATATCCAGCAAATAGAGGGAAAGGCAATACCAGCATCATCTGCAGAGGTGCACGAGCAAGATATTTCTTCAGCTATGAGTACAGAAATTCAGACACAAATAACTTGGAGGTTTACAGTATAAAAAAAGTATTTTTGCCTAACCCCTGCATTGCATGTTCAGTATGTGCATCTGCCCAAGTCAGACAACCCCCCAGAGGAAAGAGTGCTGTTAGCATCTCCTGCAAGAGAGGCTATGCAAGATATCCTACACAAATACTACAAATACTAATACTAATGCTAGTACTAATACAGAAGGTAAGCAGACTAATCAAAAAATAAAATTATTACATATCCAAATGAAAACAATCGTTGACTAACCATTCCTTAGCTCTCCACTCTGTACCTCAAACATAGGCAACTCTAACTCATTGATTTTGCAAAGGGCAAGGAGGAGTCATCATCATTTACATAGTGTGGGGTGGGGAGATACAGGACAGGCTACATACTTAGAGGCAACAAAAGCCTTCAGTCCTGTGCTGAAAGGTCTTGGTTAAAATGTTCTTTATATTATTCATTTGCTCAGTAATGAGGCATATAGTGAGTGGAAAGTCCAAGACTTGGTTGATTGAGACTAAAACTGGTTTTGAGATTCACTTGGGTACATTGGTGATGTGTCTGAAAGTGCTTTCTATTTGTGTAATAAATCACAGGGGGTAGGCTACCTGGAGATTTGTAGGTACCATGCAACTTTTGATTTGCAAGAGATATGGGTGTTAAACCCGAGATATAGTCTCCAATGGAAAAGAATTAAGGCAGCCTTAATAGAGGGCTCTATAACTGGGACAGATATATGGTGTCTTAAATTTTTGCAAATCATATTTAGTGCTGGTACAGACAGATAGTCATCTATGTCATTTTGAAAAAGATTGGGGGGTAGTCTACGCATTTTTCATCAGTAGTATTTTGATACTGTACTTTGGGGACACTTACTCCTCTCATTGGGTAGTGCCTGCTTCTATGAGAAGGATCGGAAGAAAGCAGATATTAAAACTTTGCTACTGACACTGGAGGATGGCAGATGGGTTTTAACTTCCTTTCCATATGTAAGGGATACATATCCTCTGCCCATACTGAAACACCGGAAGAGATGCTATTCCCAAATCTGGTCTAACACACACTGTGTAAGAGGGGAAGTCAGTCATCCCTTACCCAGAAGCTGTCAATCATGCATCCATGAAATAAAGTTAGGTGACTCCATTACATGCATTACATTGGTATCAGTTCCTGGCTGAGCAAGGATACAGAGCAACAACTGAGAGTCTGTGCTCAGGGAGAACAATTTCTGGGACCCTGCAGGGTTAGGGTGTAGGGTGGATGTATTATTGACCAGTGTTTGAAATTATTGTGTATGATTAAATCATATACATTCTAGAATTAGATGTCATTGCTGTTTATAAAATTCACAATATTGGATGCCCAAATGGAATTATGATAAATTCCCAGACTTTAAGTAAAAATATTTAGCTATGACAAATTCCCAGACTTTACGTACAAATTCTGTTGATGCTTATATGACAAGAGATGTAAAAAACAAGTTATCAATGCAGTAAGTCCTATATTAGAGTTGTTTCTCTCAAATATTCTAGAGATGTGGTTCCTCTAGACAGATATCAGCTCAGAAAGCGTTCTTTTGAGAGTAGCAGATTTGGTTATTAAAAGCAGCAACTAGCACAAGGTTTGCTATTGCACTGCAATGGAATAACCCTGTAAAAATGAAGTAATTGGTCAAATAACTGAATCCACATGGAAGATATTTTGTGTTGATCTTGTCTGGTATTATTCCATTTGCTGATGTATTCTTTAATAAGGTGTAAAGTATATTCACATGATTTACTACAAACATGGAAAAAGTCTGTATGCTGATCTGTATAACAGAAGCATGCCTGTTATAATGTGGTTGATTAGAGAATTTGTTAGTTCTTGCTGAACAGTGATGATTTGTAGGAAAACTTGCTGCCATTAAACTAATGTATACAAGGAGTGCAACTTAAAATGCTTATAACCATGCCTCCACTGACAGTTGGTGGGTGGTGGGTGTTTGGGGGTAGGGGGCACACCAGACCTCTCCTAGGCATACTTTTCCACTGTACCATTACCTTTTAAAGGTACAGATGTTCACAGAATGTCCAGAGTTTTGTTTCATATGTTTGGTCCATTTTACATAAAAAAGGTTGGTTTTCTGACAATTTGGTGGTGAAGCATTCAACACTGAAGTTAGAACAAAATGGCACCATTTGGGTTTCAGACCATTCAAAAGAAAAAAAAAAAGATTATGCTAACGCAGAATCAGTTATTCTATCAAATTGCTAAGTTCACTAGCAGGTTGAGAGGTATGCCCAGAATGCCCTGGTTTTTGCCTCATGTCTGGCTTCATTTTCATGGAGTTGTGATTAGCTGGCAAAATTACTAGCAAATCATTAAGGCTTGAGGTTGCAGGTTGATGGGAGTTATTTGAGTTTCAGGCTTCCTACTCTTTGGAGGATTCATGTTGGTGAAAAAAAAAAAAAGTCCCTGGCCTTTGTTGAATGAGGGGATGGCCACCCTTGTGGTGGCTTTGTTTGCATGTTTTGCACTGCGAGCTTGGGAGGTATGGCTCTTATGCACTTTTCCCACCACTTGGAGTAAGGAGACATTGCTACTGCCCAGATGTAGCAGAAGTGACAGGCTTTATCTCATAATTTAAGCTGTTATTCAAATTTTGGAATAAAAGTTGCTTGTGCATAGAACATATTTTCTTTATTAATAAACTTTTGCTTTGTAGTATGGATAATAGCAGACAGTTAAGCTTCAGACTAAGGAATCTTTGGGGCATTCAAGCCAATGATTTCATCAGCATGTTAAATTTGTGGGCAGCAAAGTGGGAATTGTTCTAGTATTTGTTCCTTTGTCCTGCTGTTCTTTGTCATTGTCCAGATTTCTTGTAGAAGTGGGGGGTATTGTGAGACGTCAACAGTTTTGTGGGGTGAAATGGACGATAGCTGGATGTTCCTTTTTCATGTTAGGGCAGTGTGGTGCTGCATTGGGTTGGGGGTGAGGGGGGGAGTGGAGTGAGAGGGAAATTGAGGTTCTAAAGGCAATTCATTAGGAAATCATGGAGGGTTACTTCAGAGGATAACTGACAGGAATCAGAATTTCAGACATAGCTTTCAACCTTCCATCCCCAAAATGAAAAACACCAGCTCTCATAATGTGGAGCAAATAGGCAAAGGTGGAACACATTAACAGATTATTAACAACTTCAATTTGGAGGGTCAAAGGCTAGGTAATTGTGGTGTGCGTTTTTTTTTTTTTTTTTAGGAGTTAATGATTCTTGTGGTTTACCATGAACAGCTGGTACACTCCTGGCAAAGAAGGTGGGTAAGACCCTTGCAATGCGGCATTTCAAGGAACATTTTTCCTTATGGCTTTCTCCAGATTTCTTGCTCTAGGAGTTTGGTATGCATAGAATGTCCAGGTTGCTGCTTCATATTGGTCAGTTTCAGACAATTGTGGTTATCTATCAACTTAGTGTGATATTTATAAAAAAAAATATATATATATATATATATATATATATATATATATATATATATATATATATATATATAAAACTGTCCCTTGCTTTTGGGCCTTTGCCCTGCTTTTAGTTATAGTTTTGTCTCGAGTTTGTCTCGAAGGGGACTGAGTCCCCAGACTGGGCAGCTAGCATAATGTAGGTGGTAAGGGGTGATCATAGTGACATTGTGTTTGCTTCACAGACACAAGATAAAGGGTTTGAGTCCCAACTTCAATTTTTTGGGGGGAGCACAGAGTCCATATGGATGTAGGGGTTGAGAGCCCATATGGATGTAGGGGTTGAATTGGTGAAACCATGAAAGGGATGGAGTGCTTCTTCATTTTCCATCACTTTCTAAGCAGGCAAGTATTAGCAGAAGAGCACAAATAAGGTCTTGCTTTTAACATTGCACTTAAAGATAGTGAACTGCTTGTGCAAAATGGGGGGAGACAATTTCTGGGGGTGGGGGAAAAGTGTATTAGTGTATATCTCTTTTGTTGATTTTGCTAGTCTGCTTGGATTTGTTCACCCACATGGTCACAGTCAAGGCTGTTTGTGCCATCTTGCGTTAATTTGTTTCCCGGGAAGTTTGCGGTCTGTGTGTCTTATGTACATAATGCAAAGTATGGCTCTTTTAGCAAGTGAAGTTAGTAATTAAATGGATGCCATGGAAGGGGGATCTGATTGTTTTTTATCTCTGAGAATGAGGGTATGGTGAAGATGGTGGCATCTCTGTTTGTCTACTATGTGAACCCTCATCTGAAACCTCTTGAAAGTTTGTTAATGTTATGTTTGTTACAGCTTTCCCCTTTAACACGAATGCCACTGCAGGCTCCATAAACTGCTGTAATGGCAGAAGTATGGGACGGTTTGCATTTTCTTTACCTTCATTGTTTCTCGTTTCATTGCCAGGACAAGGAACACTGCCACTTGTGTGGAAGCAGGGTAGATGAAGGAACGTTTGCTATGGCTCCAAAAAAAAAAAAAACTGTAGCTAGGAAGCTCATAGCATGGTTAAGCTCATAGAATGGTTAAAAAGTGATACTTTCATTTATAGAATAGGCTTTTTAAGGGAATACTATGTTTCAGTTCTATTTATCCCTAATATCAGTTAAATTGTTGACCCAGAAGGTGTCTTGAGGAACATTAACTTTTATGGATCCAACTGAAGAATGTTCTTTGACATGGGAAACGTTGGAGATGTATGGATAGGTTATGGAGGAGTTTTACTCTTTGATCTAAGCATCTTAATTTTCATTGCTGGGTACATGTTGCTGTTAAAGTTGCTTGTAGAGTACTGCAACTTATGACAGAAGCTGTCAAGGTTGCATTTTCTAACAGATGAATATGTAGTTTAAAATTTTAATTTGTGTAAGAAATTGCACAGGGATGTTTGTGTACTGTTTATTGTAATGCTCCCAAGACTTATCCTTCTATTTTAGAGGATTTTCATTTGTCTTTTTTCCTTTGCAGATGGTGGTGCTGTGATGGGTGTTTTAACTGCTGCAGTTCTACACAGTGATGTCACAAATGGTGGAAGCACAGAGTTCATAGAAGCTAATGGTCCAGAAAAAGTGGTTTTGTCAGATGGGGAAGTGCAGAGTGGGCAGTGTTCAGTGGTCTGAAGGAAGGAGGGGCTCAAAAAGTGATGGAAATTGATGCAAAAGCTGTCCAGTTCACTAGAGTGGTGTGCAATGAGGTCACACATGGGGGACCACAGAGGGAGCAACAATTAGTGACCTGAATGAAGTTGATTTCAAGGTAACGGAATCTGCTGGGGTGGATGTTCCTGTTGTAGGAGTGGCGCCCATGAGGCCATAGGCAATCTCACTTTATTTGTGCTCATTAAGGCATATCAGTGTTGGTTCGGATTGGTAGTAGTGTGGGCAAGTGAGGAGGAGGTATGTTGGGGTAGGGTGAAGCTGAATTGGGTGCTGTTTATTGGGAGTCTGGGCTACCACAGGTGGAGTGGAGTCACAGCAATTTCAGTGTATGTATGACTTCTATGGACAGGTAGGGTTTGATGGGGCATGGTAAGTATATGGGTGTGTTGGGGGATATTGGAGGAACTGCGGCTTTATGGTTACACAGAAGTTAGAAGCCTTAAGAAAGGCATTGTTTAGGCTTGCTGTTGGAGTTTGGGATATCTTTTATAAAACAGGCTTATGTTAGGGCACTGCTAGATTAGTTAAATTTGTGTTGCAGGAGTTTGGGGCACCCTTTATAAGGAAAGCATATGGTAGGGTATCGCCATAGTGGTTAAATTTGTGGTGCAGTTGCCTGTGGGAAGGAGTTTGATGGAAAAGATTTGGTTATTTGTCTAGAAGTTTGGTGGGAAAGATTTGGTTATTTTTCTGGCTTGGGAACAAGGTAAGGTGATTCAGTCAGTCAAGGAGGAGTTAGCTACAAGTAGTATAGTTACACAGGTGATAAGGGTATGTGAACCTAATCTTGATCAGACGTTCATTGGTTTGAAGGGTTGGGGTAGGTTTAATAGTATAAAGATTGACAAGCATTGGCTATTCACAAGATAGCTTGTGTTGTGAGGGTTGACATTGGTAATGGAGGTTTATTGGGTTACAGTTCATGTGGCATTTCTTTTATGGCTGTATTGAAGTCATTCAGAGGGTGGTTTGTTGGTGAACAAATGCTATGACGTCATTAAATGTTTTTTTTGTTTATATTGGGTAGTTGGTGTGTTGGCAGGATTGCTATTAAATTGATTTTAGACAAGAAATTTCATCTTAGATATTATTACATACACTGGGCAATATAACAGGGCTGCAGTTTGGCATGTTAGTGGGCAGTTGCTCTTGTGTGGTCTTGTGTGGCATTGGGTTTAGTGTTATGATGGTGCATTTGGCAGGTAATGACCTGGGAATCATTGTCAAGCTACTATTGTTAGTAAAGTGAGTGAGAATTTAGTTAATATACAGAGGTTATGCAAGGTTATGGTTTGTTACTTTAGCACTGGAGAGGGATCAGTGGTTGAATTTCAGCCACTTAGATAACTGGCTACTTTGGCTATTTATGTGGCGGGGCTTTGGGAAGTGATGACATGGATCCAGTTTGGTTAGAGAGGATAGAGTACACCAAATGATGTTTGGCTTAACGCCTTTTAATGTGCGGTTAAATTGTTGGAACTTTGGTAAGAGGGAGGGGGAACAGCCTGGTCAGGCTGGTGGGCAGAGAAGAGGGGCAGGCTTGCCCTCTTCTGTTCCCCCTCTGGTGATGGATGTTCATTTCAATATGTTGGGAAAGGAAAGTGCGCAGTTGGACACTACTTGATAAGTAAAATAAGCGAGCGGAGGTAAGGACGCTGCTTATTTGGTTGGATGGAAATTCAATAAATGGTGGACGCTGCTTACTGGGTCAGGTTGAGTGAAGTCATGCTGTCCTAGTTAACATTGCATGTATGTTTATGCTGTGATTGATATCAACCATAGATATTGGTTAACAAAGTTATGTTTATGGAAGTTTAATAAAGGTAATCAAACATCATTTGGTATGATGTCTTTATTGAAGAGGACTGGGACAATAGTGTTTTATTTATATTAATATTTGAACTTGGATTAAACTTTGAACTCCAGCTATGAAACACAAACTGTTTTTCCTCAACCACTCTGAACTGTTGGATTTGTTGTATTCTCTTTTATCTTTTCTCTCTGCTCTTCACTTTTGCATTTTTTTCTTTTTACCCAATACCAGTCAAAAACATCCATCACAACCTTTTCTCTGCTGTCCACTCCATCTCTTCATGCTATCATAAGCAGAATTTCTTGTGCTAAAAATCTTTAATTGTGTACTTACTAATACAACAGCCTTGCACCAGTCTGAACATAGCTGCCATTAACTTTTTTTGTGTGCATTTTGTTGTTTAATACATGTATTTGAAAGAAGGGCATTGTGAGTTGGGAAAAACTCTACCCATACCTCAGCTGTCCAGATTTTTACAAAATGTCCAGATTTTTACCTCATATTTTGGTCTGTCCCTCATAAAATCTGTTTGTTTTTTTTTCCTGATAAATCATTGAGAATTGAAGTCCCAAAATAATGATATTCACTTGATTTTCTGACATAAAAATCCTTCAGAAAATGCATGCTAACACAAATCATATTATTCCATTAACTTTCTAATTTATAAGAGCAACATTTAAAACCTGCTCTAAGTTTTGTGCCTTTGTATTCCCATTATTTTAGACTTGTCCAGATTCTTTGCACCAACAGGTTGAGAGGTATGCTTGCAAGACTGAAGTCACTAAATAATTATATACATTTGCGTTTCAGACTTCAAATCCTTCAGAAAATGTATCTTACACACACCTTGTTATTCTGGTACATTTCTAAATTTAAAAGAGCAATATTTAAACTCCGTCCCTATTTCTGAGTCATTCTCCCCCCATTATGTTGGGCTTTGTCCAGATTTCTTGCACTAAGAGGTTGAGAATTATGGGCTACACCAGTCAGTACTGCTGCTTCACAGCTCAAGAACTTCCATTCTGACCTCATTAAGTAAACAGTTTATCACCATGTTAGTTTCCTGAAACCTCCTACACTAGCTCTTTAGGGCGATTGACTGGTTTGTATCATTCCTAGATGAACTTGTGGGCATGCTAACCAGCTGTTAACTAATGTCTCAAGCAGGCTGTATTCTGACTTTAATCCAGTATTTCCAGACTAGAAACTGGCTCAATGTGGCACTGGAATACATAAACAGATAATAATAAATCAAAGCATCTAAAACCATGACAATATTACAATTTAAAAATGTTGCTTATCAAGAAGTACAAAGGAAACTTTAATTTGGCCATGGGTCACAACCAAGATGAGTCCTTGGGCAAGCTCACCTTAACTAACTAACTAACTAACTAACTAACTAACTAACTAACTAACTAACTAACTAACTAACTAACTAACTAACAAATAACCCAAAAAACTACCAACATATCTTACTGAAGATTGATATCCCAGAAATGCTACCTAAATCTTATATTGCACTACTGTATCAGAAGAACTTGAGTGCACATAGAGGACCTTTTACAGTTTTACAGCCATAATCAGGAGAAACAGCAAAAGCATCTGTAATAGTGCTGCCTCAGATTAACAAAACTGTTGCAGGTTTCTCATCATCAGCACCAAAGGCAGGCATTCTGATAAACTACCTATCAGAGTTGTACATCCAAAATTTGAAATGGGATTGATTTTCCTCCAGAGAATGATCCAAAAACCTAGAACTACGGTATCTTGTAAATAGAACACATACTAAAATCTTTTACTATTTAACTATTAGTCTGGAAAAATCAGTGCTGACAAGTTCAGTACCAAGAACTACATGAAAAGCAAACCTAAAATCTGTACCCATGTTCATCATTGTTCACTGAAATACAATATTGTTCATCCCAACTTAAGTACCACATTCCAGTTTAAAATGTTAAAGCTGTCAGCGATCTGCATGACAGACATAGCATTTTCTGTTGAAGAAAATCATTTGCTATATATCAATAGAAAGCTATTAAAAAGATTACATCTAAGTCAATAAAATACCCAAAATGCATAAAAGACTAAGCAAGTGATCAAAAGAAGAGAATGCTACACAAAGGGATGGACATTATTTCCAAGTGGCTGACTACATGACTTCAATTGCTAAGAACTACAATATTTACACTGTTATACTGAGCAAATAGTAGGACACTAACTGAAATTAATTATATGCTTCCAAAAGCTTTCCTCCCCCCAACACCAACCCATTTCTAAACATCTCCAAGAATTCAGGGTATGACAACAGAACATAATGCTGCCACCACTATCACCTAAATGTGCGCCAACTTATGAAGAGATCATAGACGCTAACTATTGGCAGAAAAAACACTGACATATCCACCAAGTTCTTTGCAACAGCTAGGAATTTAAAAAAATCAGTTGGCCGACATTCTGCATTACTTATTTCTATAATAACAGTAAATGACATCAAAAGTAGTTCCTTAAGTCAGCCTACATGGATACATTTGAATCTGTACACATTAAAATGAAATGTTTAGCTGCAACATGCCACAAGTATGAGAAGGTGTTATCACTAATGTTTTTCTTCACAACTGATCATGTTGTTTCTCAGAAGAGAACAGAAGTCCAGGTACTAACATCAATGGTGCACCCAATTCCTGCAGTAGTGCACTACACCTGCTCTCGATTGTCTGGTCCTCCACCACTCTGTTCATTACTTGATTCTCTCTCTCTCTCTGCTGCTGCAACTCAGAACATGTTGCCATAGCCATACAGAAAAAGATAAACAGACAGACTACAGTACAACCCCCTCGTCCTTTAGCCAAATTCCGACAGGATGGCAGTCTGCTGATGATGCTGAGGTCATCAAGCACACCACTGCATGTGATGACATCAGAAAAAAAAATTACCCAAAAAATATTTGAAGAAAAAAAAAATGGGAAATTTAAGAATTAAAGGGGCCACTTGGGAATTCATGGCACCCCATTATTTTGACCTCAAAACCAGTAATTGCCAAGGAATTTGGTACAGTTGAGAGGTATGCTTATAAGAGATAAAATGTGCCCTAGTTTATTGTCATTTATACACCATGAGCATTACACTGTAATACATGTCCCTCATGAGAATAATGGTAAGAATTACTACAAACCAGTCTTCAAGTATGTAGAGCTTAAGAATTTATTTACCTATACTGTCATGTTGCAGTTCATATTAATTGACTGTGAATTCACTTATTTATTTAGCCTTAGTCAGGGGTGCAGTGGAATAAAACCTGGTGCAACATAAATGACTTAAGTCCAAGTAGTGATTTGGGTGATGGAAAAGATAGGTGTCTGAGTGTAAGAATTGAATGGTTTATGCTGGCTTATATCTCCTAAGGGGTGACAACGGTGATTTCTCTGTTACCAATTTCTCCTGCTGAAGTAGTGACCTACACAAAAACAAAGACCATAACTGAGAGAGATGTGAGATAGTCTCCCCAAACCAGTGAAGGTGGACTTTAGTACCTGTATATGGTAGCCTGCATGCATCTATGGGAGAGTGTTGGACCCTTGGCGATGTCCTGCAATATATTCTGTACAACCAAGCAGTATTTGATTATGCCATTTAATTTCCAGAGGTGAGGTCTCTCAGAAAAGCTAACTTTAGAGCCATGACAAATGAAACTTGTGTTTTTGTTTTCTAGAGTAGGTACTTGAAAGAGATTTTGACAGACTATGGCACTTCTTTTATTTCCAGGATCATGCACAACTGCTTTAAATGTTTTAAGGTAAAGCAGATAAGAACATCCACACACACACACACACACACACACACACACACACACACACACACACACACACACACACACACACACGTGCGCGCACACACACACACACACACATGCACACACAGACATAAACACACATGCACACACGCACACACGCAGACACACACACACACACACACACACACACACACACACACACACACACACACACACACACACACACACACACACACACACACGCACACACACACACACACACACACATACACATATAAATACACTAAGCAAATACACCATGCAAGTGTCTTAAAATCTTGGAGGCAGATACAACACAATGAAGTAAATGTGACAACAGAGGTTAGGACCAAGAGCAGGAGAAGCTGTGTTAAGCATACTTAATGTAGTACTAGATGCCTCATTTCAAAATCCTAGAAGTAACAAATGCAAGAACTCCTACTAAGGGACAAAAATATATTTGTCAGAGTTACATGGTACAATTCTACTTACTACAGAAAAAGTTTCTTGAGCAGATGTCAACTCTTAACCCTGTAAGATACCCAAGTTCCAGAAATACTCAGTCCAGGAGAAAATACAGAAAATGCTTTAATTAAGGGTACTTGAAGAGATGAAAAGTAAACAGAAGAGCTAAGCTGTCTTTGCCTCAGAACCAGATTTTATTTTATTTATCATTTTGTTGACTAGGAAAGTTTGACTAGGACAGAGCCTATTTTCAGTGGAGGCCTGGGGAGAAACCCTCCAGACACATGTCTTTGGATTGTGAGAGGAAACCAGAGTACCTGGAGGAAACCCACGCGAATGCAGGGAGAACATGCCAACTCTGCACAGAAGGTACCCCAGCCAAGAATTGAACCAGAGAGCCTCTTGCTGTGAGGCAGCAACTTTAACTTCTGCATCACTGCACTGTACCACACAGATGACACCATATGATTTTCTAATAACTTTTGGAGACTCAGTAGTGTCTCCATATTTGATAGTTACCCTACTCCCAGGGCAGATGGGTTACTAAAGCAGCTAGGGAAGGCTAGGTTCCTGTCTACTCCAGATCTAACAAAATGGTATTGATAATTTCCCTTAAAAAAGAAGGTAAGAGGAAGGCTACCATTGTCCCTAATTTGGGGTTCAGGGAAAAAGACTGGGAAATGGATAGTTTGGATTAAAGTAAACTCAGATGCCACTTTATAAAAGAAGGATTAGTTCTCAAAGAAACCCTGTTTCTCTGGAAAATGAGATAAAGTTTACCCACCATAAAAGCTTGCAACTCAGATGCTCTTTTTGCACGTCAGAACAATCAGTAAAACTGTTTCCCATGTTAAGAAACTCAAGTCATCCAGATGAGCTGGTTTAAATGTAGCCATTACTTTACCTCTCTCTCACCTTTAACCTCCCCTCAGGAAATATCATTTAATATAATACCCCTTTTATCTCTAGGGAATAGGTCCTTAGTATTTTCTCTAAGTCCAAGAACACTGCATCGATGGACTCAGACAATATTTCATGATACTTTCTCAATAGCATGAAACATGACCTATCAGGCCATCTGGAATCACTATTTAACCAGACTGGCTATCAGGGAATCTACAAGCTGTGCATTCCTTCCTCTGTAGGCTCTAGCTCACCCTTTACCCTCCCCATCCCTTCCTTCCTCACTCAATCTCTCAGATCTGTTATAACATGCTTAACTACCTCACTTCATCTCAACTCCAAATACATAACCAACTGACTTACACCCAGCTTTCTCTCACTACCATGTGTAGTACTCACTCAGTCTCCTTTCTTAGTCCTCTATCTTCCCCTTCCATTCCATTAGCCCTTCTAGCTTGTTCTACCTTCATGTGGAGCATCTGCTTTATATCTCTTTGAGTTTAGTGCAATATTTTTATATAAGATTTAGGTATTTGAGTTTAGAACAGCATCTTGGTATATCTGTTCATTAGTATGTTTCATATTGTATGTATATCTAATGTTTGCTGCAGTATGTATTATTTGCTATTATACAATGACCCCCCCATTAATATTCCAAAATGTGCACGCTGATTGGTCAGCGTGCACATTTTAAATCAGAGTTATAGTAAAGGAAAAAGGTCCGGTCGCCCAGACTTTTTCCATAAGTATAACTCTTTTTACAGCAAAGGAGAAAGCAACATCTCTGTTGCTTTTTACACACTGTCTCGCTATGTTAAACAAGTTTAACATAGCAAGACAGCTTTAAAAAAAGTAACAGAGATCTTCCTATCTCCGTTGCTTTTTTTAAAGCTGTCTCGCTATGTTAAACTCCTTTAACATAGTGAGACACTGTAAAAAGCAACAGAGATCTTGCTTTCTCCATTGCTTTTTTCCAAACTGTCTCGCTATGTTAAAGGGGATTAACATAGCGAGACAGTTTGTAAAAAGCAACGGAGATCTTGCTTTCTCCATTGCTTTTGCCCAGAGCTCTGATGTACTGAGTAAGCATACACATGCGCAGTACATCAGAACTGCCACAAAATACCAGACAGCTGTGGAAGGGAAGCAAGGAGGCATTACACAATGCCATTATTTAAGAAAAGTAATTTTTTTCTTAAATAATGTCATTGTATAATAGCAAAAACCCACTTCTGGGTGTGGGTAATGCTGGATTTACCCACAGTTGTCTTTGTTTGGCCACTCGGGCTTCGCCCTTATGACCAAACCACACCAACCGTGGATAAATCCAGCATTACCCACACCCAGGCGTGGGTTTTTGCTCTATTGTATGTATATTCAATTGTTCTTCATGTACTCTGCTGCTCGTTTGATGTTCTGTGGAGCTTTTCTCCCAGGGCCTCTGCTGAAAAAGGACCAGTGTCCAGTTGGAATTTCCTTGTAAATAAATATAAATGAATAAATATCCTCCAATGCTAACAGCACTGGGGAAATGGGAGGAGCTTATGGAAATTTCAGTTATAACAGATCATAGTATGTTCTAAAGTGCTCTCTCACTGAAAAGAGTAACATATTTTGGAAATCAGTCTCAGAAAAAGAGAATCTCTGGCAGGGAGATTCAGATAACTTGCTCTCCTCTGAATCAGAAACCTGAGAAGAAAAAAATGGCTCCTTATTGAAATGTTGGTACTCATAATGCAGACTGCTGAAAAAGAATAAAAGATAAACCCAGAGAAAAGTAAATCTTGAAAATCGCTCTTCACCTTAAAAGTTCTTTTTGTGGGGGGGGGGGGGGTGTGCAAGTCCAATGCAAAACAAACATGGTGAAACATTTACCAAGTGATATAAATATGCTGGCCAGCCTACATTTCTTTTCTGGGGACTTTTCTCATTTCATTAATGAATGCAACAGGATACAGTATAACCAGTGTTGGGAGAAAGGGCATACAGCAAGAAGGTTCTGTCTGAATGCAGGTTTTGACTTGACAAGAGCAAGCAATAACCTGAGGAAGGACATTAAGAGGCTGGGGAATATTGTTAACTAGGTGAAGAAAAAATGTGTAAGAAGCAAAAGATATGGAGGGACAAATGAGGAGACAGAGTACATGCAGGAAGACAGGTCAGGAGGAGGGACTAATGCAAACAATTTTGTGACGTTCCATCCAGAGAAAAAAAATGATTCCAGGGATCACAGATCAATTGTACATAAACCCAAGAAAAAATTATTCAGTTGGGAAAAGAGTAAAAATATGAAAACAAAAATTTTAAAATATTGACTCTGAACATAAAAAGAAGGAAATCAACAATTTTAGATTACTTTCAGTAAATGTGAGCAGTATTATTAACACAGTAAGAAGGGTAGGGATACTGGAAATGTGTGCTAAACATGATGTAGATGGTATTGTGTTAAATGATGCAAGATTCCTGACAAGAAAAGAAAGACTGAAAAAGAAATATCAAGGGACAGAAATATAATATGGAACTTGGGAAGTGAATGTTGTTTTAGAGTGGCTGTATTGCATGAAAAAAAACAGTGAAAATACTAGATGCAATGTTATTAAGGATGGAAAGATTTACTTTTGTAGATGTGAGGTGATTATTCCAAACAGTACTTCGGTTATGATACGTTTATTAAACAAACTCTGGGATTCAATAGACTCTGTGTAGACTCCACACAAAGCCTACTTGGAGTTTAGATTTCTGCACAGTGGTGCACAGTGAGCAGCAGCTCGCACTTCCACTCAATACATATTAATGCTGCGTGCTGTGTCTAAGTGAGGTTTCATGGCTGGCAACAGTGTTGCAGCCCATGAAACCATGTGAGTGAATGTGGATACCAATTCTGTTTAAATCAGAGAACCTACTGTCTGCGTATTTGCACAGAATGCCACAATGATCACCAGGGGTTCACAGATAGCTGTCAGTCTGTTAGTGCAACACATCTGCACAAAGGTCAATATAATGCTGAGACAATTAAACAGAAACAGGGGCATATTTTAAATAGATGTCACATAGAAATGTGGTAGAATGAAACTCAAACATAGCCCTCATCCTCTTAGAGAAGAAATATGGACAAAGCCATGGGGGTGAAGGGCCCAAAATAGGGACAGATTCTAATACTGCTCTTTCAAACTTAGAAAGATGATAAAATAATAGTTGTACAGTAGCATGAATTTTCAGAAGAGCATGAAGTTTGAAACTCAAATGTCTGTCATAATTTTCTGACTTTAATCCATAAGACATGCCAATGAATTGTAAGCAAACGAAAATGTCATGAGGAAAAGATTGAAAATATGAGCCAAAAACTGGACATTCTGCACAAAGTTCACAGATGATTGCAAGTTGGGAGCCATTATTAACTCCCCAAGTGATGTTGATATCCTACAGAAAGGCCTCACTGAGAACAATGACTGGTGTCAGAACCATGGCCATAAGCTCACTGCCAAAAATGTGTCATTATCCCCTTTGGGAAGAACCCAGTTTCCATGAATTACCACATAGATGGTAGTCCACTAAACACAGAAGGTGTTATAAGAGATCTGGGAACACAGGTTGACAGCAACCTATCTTTTGACCACTGCATTGCCACTGTGGTCAGAAAGTCCTTCAATGTGGCACATCTCATTACTAAGAGTTTTGCATCCAGGAAGAAAGAAGTCATTGCCTCCCTCTACTCTTCCCTCATTAGGCCAATCATTGAGTACAATGCCCCATTTGGCATGTACCTCACTAGACACCTGCAACAACTGGAGAGACCATAAAAGTACCTCACAAAGAGGATCCTAGGCCTTAACCTCTTGTCCTATATGGGCAGACTCAAAAAACTCCAACTGTTCTGTCTCATATTGCCTACTTAGAGGCAATCTCTACTTGCCTTACAAAGCCATGTCTGACCCAGCTCTGTTAGAAATTCTACAACTAAAGAAATCCCAATCCCTCCAGACCACATGCTGCACAGACCTCAACCTCATTACCACAATCAACAGAATGTGCTGGAGGGACAGGTTCATAACGCAGAGACTGCCCATGCTGTGGAACAGACTTCCCATACATGTCAAACAGAAAGCACCTCACTAGCCCTCTTCAAGAGAAACCTTGATGAGTGGATGGGAAATAGAAAATTCACCCCGGGGATCACTCCAGTGGCTCTACTTGACAGAGGCAATGGGAACTAAGGTTGGGTGGCACGATGTCAGGGTAATCCTATGGGCTAGGTTTGTAAAGGCTCCAGTGCCATTAGCCTAATACACACCTATGAACCTATGAACCTATGAAATCAGGACATTTGAGACGTATGAACTCACATGTAATATTGACTCACAGCAGTCCTAAGATCATCCCAGTAATATGGCAGAAAGCCACAGATTTGCTAAGGAACACATCTGGGCATCCAGGTAGTATCAGGACAGTTGATAAGTATGAATGCAAAGTATATGGTCCAAACAGATTACAGGACAGTGTATGTACAGTAAAGAGTATTATGATATCCCATTCCTGGCATTCTGTATTGAAGCTGTGTAAATGACCTGCAATGGGACAGGTACTACCATGTAAAATGAGCACTCAGGGGAAATGTGTATTGAATAGAGACACACAGATGAATTGTAGGAATGAACATAAGGAAAGAGGACAGGTGAAGCAACCTAATGTACAGCACGGGGGGGGGGCATGTTAATGAAACATGGTTGTAGCAGCAACACCAATCACATATCTATATGGTACAGTAGGGACTGTACAGTGAAAATATGATTATGTGACTGTCACACAAGGTAATATAACAATGGGGAGGATGCCTGTGTGAAATAAGTATCTTTACATGAATAATGCAGAGGATAGTTATCAAAGATTTGCCATACAATTGGGGTAGTGTGCATATTGTGAAGCAGTGCAAACTGATATGCCTGAATATGAGTGTACTGTCAGATTAGGTCTCCAGCAAGGTGGGCACAGGTAAAGGCTCATGGAAAACATTACAAGAACCAACCACAATCATGGACAACATCAGGATAATACCATCTGTAATCCCATGCCACTGACGTAACATGTGTAATGTAGAGTGATAATACATGAGTCTGCACACACGCACTTGAACAGCTATCATGATACATCCCCACTCCATGAGGGCAACAACACACACTGTAATCTGCTGGAGGTGTTAGGAGGGACACTGCTATACCTGCATGCAACAGTATGGGCAATACACGCTAGCTGACTTGTGCACATGGTATATATATATATATATATATATATATATATATATATATATATATATATATATATATCTTTATATATCTCTGTATGTATCTATGTGCAGCAGAATCCACACTGTCACAATGATATACATGCCATTAATGCTGTCAAAGACCTATGTATGCAGTGTGTGCATAAGCAGAACAGGTAGCAGACATGCATCTGGTGTAACAACTTGATTGGTGTTCCACACCATCAGATAGTCATGCATATTCCACAGAAAGAATACCTAGATATGACCAATAAACTGTGTGACAGCTCACTTTGACCAAGGTGGTACACTTCAGTTACACATCACTGGAAGATGTGTAGGGAGGTACATGAAGAAGGGTGGTTTGTACATAGTTATTGGTGTGATGCAGGCTGGGTACCATGAACATATTATGGCCTTGATGTAGATGTCCTTCACATACCCAGTACTTGTGTTACATTTATGGGAGCAGTCAACACTGCGACCACATACTGGTGGATTTACCATTTACCATCTACCCCACAACATGGGCCATGTGCCTATCTGGTCTGATTAGAAGAAGTGATGTCCACATTATACTTAGGTGGTGTGTTTGTTTCCTGACCTAAACAATCCCCCCATGTTTCTTGTCAATGCAGGTGCTGTCATGGCTGTGGCAGCATTTTTACTATGTGTTGATACTGTCTGTATTTTACTAATATCAGAGTTGGAGTCAATATTTTCCCACAATCTGTAGTCCATCAGGCAGCTTTTTGGACACAGGATGTGTATGTCATCTGTGATGTCCATCACTTAACTAATGGACAGGAAAGGGCCTAGTAGACAGCCCTGACATACATACATACTTGATCACTGGACCTGAGATATAGGTCACATCACACATTTCAACATAGTGAGATGCCATGGATATGATACACTGGTCTACCCATTTGGTGATATAGCTGTTTATGGTCACATATGACAGTGTTGTGAATACCTCACTGTGGATTTGTGTCAAATGCCTTGAGCTGGTCAAGTTCCGCAAGATGATACTATTGTCATCATGCATGCCATTGATGACCTCTTTGAGGACAGCTATAAGACGTAGCAGACATGAGGTAGCATTAATAACTCACACAGGTCTGTTGCACACAGCTGGAATATTACTAGTGTACATGTAGAAGAGGTCCATGATAACATGTTGGTCTACCTCACAGTCGAGGAGAGTCAGGATGTCTGTATACATGCATGCATCAGTTACTGTACTCCCAACTCAGATGTATGTATGTTGATGTACACTCTTGTATGGGGAACATATTCCATGTGGAGGGTGTGTTCAAGTGAGTATTCAGCCATATCAGAAAGATGTATGTGCTGAGTCACACCATAGGCAATCTGTGATATTGTCACAGCCCATTGATTCCATGTGAAAGGTCTGGATGAAGATAATACAGTGCATGCTATTTATGGTGATCTGGCCTAAGGTTTTGACACAGTCCCCCATGAAGGTATCATTGCGAAACCCTCCAAGCTGGGGATAAACTCTTACATTAGTAGATGAGTAACCAATTGGATCAGAGACGGAAAACATAATGTGAAAGTTGGTGAATCAACCTGTACCAGTAGAGCTTTCACCACTGGCAAACCCCAGGGATATGTACTTGGCTGTTCACTGTTTGGACTCTATTTCTTGACAGTTCAGGCTAAAGTATATGGCCTTTGGCTTACCAGGTTTGTTGATTCTTGCATATTGGGTGCAATCATTGAGTCCACCAATGATGATAACATAGTACAGGAGGAGGTAACACAAACAAATGAATGGGGGGCAAAGCTACAAGATCTACAAATAAATGTGTATTTTATTATGTTGTCCATCTGAAAAATAGAATTTTGTGTTAATCATAGCATTGTGACAATCCTACTATGCTGAAACTCAGTGATGCAAGCACTGAGAACACATGTAGTTAGCAATCTGTACTTTGACCACCAAGTGCCACACTGGTATTGAAAGCCTATGTTGTGCACATCCTAAGTAATGCCATCATAGTCAGATCTTAAGATTGTATGACAGCACCAGGGGTGGCTCGTGGCATCAGACTGCAGGACTGCAGCCACCCCCAGCTGTGTGAAGAAAAAGAAAAGCCACAACTTGCAGAATAAAATATTTTTAAATAAAAAAAAATGGCTGACTTGCTGTAGAAATGAGTCTGACTGACTAGCAAAGTCCCAGAACTCGAACTGCGTATGCTCGTTGCTCAGCGAGTTTGTTTTTTTTTTTTTTTCTCTAAAGCTGGACTGTCTCAGACTGCTGTAAAGGCAATCTGGACTATGGAAATTTCTGCGTCAGTGTGTGATGCCCAGAAGTCTGTGCGGTAACCACACAGTAAAGTGGAAGGGGGCGGATTGCCACATCAGCAGTCACGTATGTGACGTTAAAGGCAGGATGACTACTGATTGGTTCTCGCTCTCTTTCTGAAAAAGAAAGCAAGAAACAATCAGTAGTAGTAGTACAAAGTACTTGGTTACTTGCTACAGTGCTACTCTTGCTGAAACAACTTGTTTGTTTCTGATTCTGTTTGCATTTGTTGGCTTGCTAAATTACAGAGAGTCAGAGGAAAGAGTTGTGAACTTGTGACTTGAATCCTGACCAAGCTAACTACTTCATTTGTTGTTCATGATCAGATGGAGACAGACAGTCATTCACTCAGCATTTTTTAACTATTGATGTAGGTGTCTGACTCCTTGAGTCCTTGTCCACATATATTTATTTTATTGGAAGGAAGTTGTTCGTTCAGACCAGCAAACAAATGCAAACAGCAGTTGTCAGAAAAGATGATCCCCGGGATTCATCAAGCTTGCGCCAGGTGCCAGAGTAGCGTCGGCGATCTAATGCCAAATATGGCCGCAGAGCGATTCAGGTACGAGCTGTTTCCATGTGCACTACCTGCATATGCCAGCTCCAGGCACATGTATGCTAATTATCCCATGCGCAGCAGTGTAGCATGCAAATGAAGGTATATAGCAATTCATGAAGTGGTGCAGACATAGCGTAAGCATGAAGAAATGTAAACCAAAAAATGGTTTACATTTTTTCAAACATAAAATTGGAGCCATGAAAGTGGACAAAATGTATGTATTATAATGTTAATATATGCCAATGGCTAAATATATATCCAATGGCATAAAAAAACATGCACAGCACATAAAAATAACATTTAATGTCATGGCCACACTAACGCAAAGTAAAACCGCAGTGCATCGGTGCGCAAACGGGATCACAATGAAAATATATTTAGATGTCATAAAACTGCAATGCAACACAATTCATGAATTCCCCATAATAGTCAATGGCATGCATGCTACACCACAACCATGGTGCAAGGGTTGCTAAGGGTCTGTGACAGTGTTCTGCGTGGTAACTAGGAATTAGTACTCAATGCCATGCAAGTGAGTCAAGTAATACTGAATCGCAAACTCCCTGCCAGTGTAAGGATGTGCCACATGGTGTAGCGGTACAACACCGAGGTGGGGCCTGGAGGTAAATATGACATCAAGAGAGGGATGCACCACAGTAGCTGTAAGCACATTGGAGCATTGCTAATCTGGGTTGCTTGTTGCTAAGCAAAGCCACAGGATAGGGATATGGAAGTAGCCATAGCTTTGCTTAGCTGAGAGCACACAAGGTAACAGAAAGTGCATGTGAATGTGGATAAAACACACTTGAAACCCGGTAAATGGCTGTGCGTGGTGCGCACCATAGCTGAAACAGGAAGGATACAGGAAGACAATAAGGAAATGCTGCAGCATGGTAATTGGAGTACAAATGAGTAATTAACACCTAGGAACTCACAGTGGGCCATTGACAACAGCTAACAAGGCTGCTAGCAGTTACCTTCAGAACAAGAAAGGGGAGGTGCCGTACTGCAAAGAAAAGAGAACTGTCACAGCAGAACAAAGCAAACTTGCAGTGGATCAGCTACATAACACATTTCACAACACAATCCTGAGTTGTGAAAGTACAAAACAAGAAAGCAGGCAGCTGGATGCATGCCTGACAATGGGAGGGGAATTGGGTTGAAAAGTGAAGTAAAGTGCAATAGATGAATCATGGCAGCCAAGCGTATGTCAACACCAAAGGCCCCACAATAGCAGTACCTGCTGTAAAACCCATAATTAAGATACCCAGCAGCTGGAGTTGCACATACACACCCAATTACACCAGCATCATCCATTGCACAATAGTATAAGATGTGAAAGCCCCACACACACACACTTGTGTATTCCCAGACACTCTGCACCATTGGTGTATACAGACGGGGAACTTTTAATATGTACATGTTAGGGGCTGCCATAGCTTTGATTCACCAGCACGTGTTGGAGACTGATGGTGGTGTGGAGGATGATGCTGACAACCATCTCAGGCACCAGAGGAGGAGAAGAGTGTTCAGACCCAGGGTAACCTACCAGGGGCTACATGATCTGGAGATAGTAGAGCGTTACAGGGTGGACAGGGACACCATACAGCAACTTGTTGAGCTGTGCCAGACACGTCTCAGAGCCTGAAGTAACAGAGGGGAACCCATCCCAGTGGACATGAAGGTATGTGTAAGCTTGAGAATACTAGCCACAGGTACCTTCCAAAGGCCAGCTGGGGATATCATGGGGATCTCACAGGCATCAGCATCCAGGGTACTCCACCCATTCCTGGATGCCATGTTACCACATGCCAATGAGCACATATACTTCCCCCGAATGCAGGAGGAGTTGGCCAGCAATATGCATCTCTTCCACCATGTGGCAGACTACCCAGAGGTACTGGGTGCAATAGACTACATGCACATACACATCAAAACACCACCCAGTGAGCAGGGTAGGCATTACATAAACCGCAAGGGATACCCCTCCATCAACTGCCAGGTTGTATGCAATGCCCAGGGCATTATCATGGATGCGTGTGCTGGCAGCCCTGGAAGCTATCACGACTCCCACATCTGGCATGCCTCACAGATATACACACACAGAAATACACACACAGCCACACAAGAACGCCATAATGAGGCACACGCAGAAACCAGAATCATCATAGAGCACGTGTTTGGGATGTTGAAATCACAGTTCTGTTGCTTGGACATATCTGGTGGAACCTTGCAGTACTCTCCAGGCACATGTGCCCACATCTTCATAGTATGTGCCATGCTACAAAATATGATCCTGTGGAAACAGCTGCAGCAGGGCAGAATGGTGAAGGCCCTCACAGCCCACCACCATTGCCAAGGGCCCCACAGGCACAGAGGGACTCAGACCATGAACACCCTGTGCCAGTCCCAGTAGGCAGACGGAGGCGTGCCCAGTATGCACGTGCCTTTGCAAAAAGGGAACGTATAGCACACACACACTGACAGTGTAGGCAGTTATGGACTGACACCCTTCTCCACCTGCACATACAGCAAACATGGATGGCACACACACATGACCACCTGTAAATTGTCATGTATAGGTGGTCTACTGTGTGGATCCTACATAGGTATCCCTCAACTATTGTACACACAACTGCCATTGGCACAAGGTAAGTCAATACCTGAACAGTAAATTAAGCTATCAGCATGTGTCCATACTGTATGTATAGGTTCATAGATACATAGGTAGGTACATGCCTAACTGCCCGAGGCCACTCATAAGCATAGCCAAAAAGTGTCTGTTGTTGCCACCCCATTGATTAACTAACCGTCCCTCTGTGGAGCAGACCCACTTGTAGGATACCTGGGGTGTATCCACTGTTCCCCACCCACTCTGCAAGGATTCCCTGGGGTGTTAGTGAGGGGTTTCGTATAATGTAATCAGGGATGTAGTTTCAAATAATAGGGAGTATCCATGACAGGAATCTTCTCAGATGATTTACTTGTTACATAGTATACCTTAACCACAGCTTGCATATAAAAGTAGTATTCCACAGAATAATAAACATTTGGAACACACAACCGCTGAAATGTGCGTCAATCACCTTTGCACTACCAGTGCCTGCTCTGAGAGGTAAAATTACCACTGCCAGGATTAGAACATGTAACCATGTAACCAGTCTTCACAATAACCTACCACTAAGCTACCTGAGATGTACCAATGGCAGTTGTGTATACTGACAGGATAAAACACAAAAGGTAGGAATGTGTGGAAATAGGACAAACCGGCATGTACCCAATGAAAGGTGTATGCTATAGAGAGAGAGAGAGAGAGAGAGAGAGAGAGAGAGAGAGAGAGAGAGAGAGAGATATCTATATATGGGGATATACATATATATATATATATATATATATATATGATATGTAGATATATATAGATAGGTTAACAACATCTACATAACCATGGAGGTACATATAAATGGGATACCTACCACATACCAACTGCTTGACATACCGACGTGCGTAATCACGAGGCTTAAAGTCCGAAAGACCACAGTACCAAAACACCAGAAGCACGAGGTTTAAAATCCCAATGTTAAGGGACATTTAGTCAGTGCTTCTGGTGTTGTGGTTCAGGTAGGTTACTGTGTGTAAGTGTGTTTCTGAGGGCTGTAATGTGTGTAAGTGTGTGTTCTGAGTGTGGTGTGTGCTCCTGGGGGACTGAAATGTGTGGGTGTGGGTTTGCTTCGTGCGTCTGTTTGTGCGATCTAGGCGGTAGAATATTAAAGTAGGGTGGGTGTGGGGGGCGCAGACACCCACATGGGGGTTGTAGGGGGGCTTGCCCATCTGCTCATACGTAGTGTAGGATGGTTTCTTTAGATGTGGTGGGTAGCAGTGTGTCTGTTTGTGCGTGTGTGTGTTCCATGTTTGTGTTACTTTCGTGAGTTACTGTCACTGTTGGTAATGTGGGGTATGGGAGACTGGGCCCAGTACTGTGGGCGTTGGAATTGTGTGGTTTTGGGAGTCCATAGGTATCTCGTATACAGCGGTTGACGTGTTCGTATATGAGTATAACATGGACCATAGCAATCACACATTCGGCCACGACCAAACTTTATGAACAAAGGATATGGAGAGTATATGCCTATACACTATTACAAATATGTCCTATGGACATGAGCCAATGATAGGGTTACCACCTGTCCAACTTTGCAAGGGACAGTCCCTCTTTAGGCGGTTGTGTACTGACCAAAAATATTAAACATGGCAAATGCCCTGAGATTGTAGGACATAACTATGTCCCATATGTAATGTAATAGTTGCATACAATAGTTCTTTCTGTATCTAAAATAGCTACATGTTACAAGAAACAGGATAAGCAACTAAACTGCTACAAGAATAAGCTTATATTTAGGCAAAAAAGGAAAGTTCTATCCCTTGTATTGGCCGTGGGTTTGTGTCGGCCTGTAAAATCTGATGTGTTTCCCAAAAATGTCCCACTATGGCCATATGAAAAGGTGGCAACCTTAGCCAAAGAGGGTCAGTCACCAACACAACTCCAATGACTGCAAATACCTATGACAGAAATACACATCTTTCATGTAGCAACACTTTATTACATTCCAATGTATTGCCAAAAGGATTCAAGGACTGACATCACCTGCATGCTATAAAGGAACCAATTAACAGTGCCTTAATGAATCAGCCTGAAATTACCATAGTATTAGTCCGCTAAAGGATATGTGTTCAGATAGGGAAGGAACCCTCACGCACATATCGATTATGTATAAAAGCAGTTCCTACACAATTGCATCTGCTATGTACACCCACCAACATCACCCTCACACCCAAACAAATTACAATACAAACTGTACTAACATCACAAATCATTCACTCACTGTACGACATCTGCAGAAGCCTTAACATACCTTGTCAGAGAAACACTAACATGGCCCTATGTGAAATAGTTGCTGTTATACAATGGAACAACTGATGATGTTACAGGATTTGTTTGTACTAATCCCATTTCAGAGGGTTGTGTGTACACTGGGAAGTGTTACCAATTACTGATTAACAGCACAGTATGATACACATGTACACCAAACCAAGGATGTCTGGTGAGCACACTGTAAACCACCTAACAGTTCATGCATAGCCATACAGCCTTGAGCTGCCCAAAAACATCCTTGCCAGACTGAAACATCTGCAGAAGTATCAGGTACAAACAAACCCTGCATAAGTAGCAATGTTATGAAATATAACAGCTGTACTCACATGTAGAACAACATCTTCTAGCCATCACACACAATCCACGGGAGTCATGAAGCTAATATATCTCTGTCTGTCTCCATATAGCTGTTGAAATACATCAGAAACAACACATCCAAGCCATCTTCCTTGAAAGTAAGGCAAACGGACAATGCCCAAGTGGAGTACTCAATAATACACCACTGTTGCCATGGTATTGGCTAATGGAGTAGCTGCACAGCTGATGTGCATCTAATTAACTACTTTGGAACAATTGGTGGTCAAGATAGCACATGTTATTGATATTTAATGAGAAAAGGATGGCTTATCACACATTCAAACCATCTGTATATACCAGCAGAACATTACAAAGAAGATTGAAACACAAACTGAAAAGGATTGAATTAACAGACAACTACACCTTGGGTTACTAATAAGGTATGTAGAACACTCAGTATGTCTGTGTATGTAGTACCTGTTCTGTAATATTTAAAGTGCACGCAATCCATATAGTGGATACAGTTATTTTGTAGTGATGTATTGTTGAGCATAGTAACGCTTGTAGTATTTATGTGTGTACTGCTATAGGTCACAAGGCAAACACCGCATACACCACAAGGGATGCTATATAAGGGCTTTGAACCCAAATATTCTCACCAGCAGCTGTCAATGGCAGGGCTGGTCCAACAAGTATGTGCTATAAGAGGGGATAGTATATGTTGATATTTTGTAACAGTAGGCATATGTATGGGTGTATTACTGAGAATAACATGTCGAAGGTTGGCCCACTGTGCAATTATGATTTGCATTGTGGGTTATTGTGCCAATAACTGTGTAATGTACAGTATTTTAGGCAAATATGTATTACAAGTTACATAGCATTACTGTTATGTTAGGCAAACATTAATTATGTCTATTGGCATCTTCAATACACAATAACAGGATACATATGACTTGTAGTCACCCAACAGTTTATCGGCATGATAGCAAAGTAAAATGGAAAAGCTAGTTAACTATCCATGCACATAAGACATGTAATAAGTGCAAAGGTAGGTACTAGGCTGTCTGCCCAAGGGTATTTATAAGCCTAGCTAGAGTGTGTTGGCTTTCGCCACCCCCTTAGGTTAGCTCCCTGTGCCTCTGAATGGCAGAGCCATTAATTCCCTGTGTCTCTGTCCAGCAGAGCCACTGCAGTGATCCCCGGGGTACATGTCTAACTCCCATCCATCTGTCAAGGTTTCCCTTGAAGAGTGCTAGTGAGGGGCCTTGCCTGATGTACATTGGAATCATGTTCCAAAGCATGGGGAGTCTCTGGGTCAGGAATCTATCCATCCAGCATGTTCTAGTCATTGTTGTTGTTAGGTGTATATCCCTAGAGTAAGTGGCTCTCAGGGGCTTCTGTTTAGGTGGAGCATATCCAGCAATACTGGGTTGGACATGGGCCTTGTATGTCAAGCAGAGATCACCTGTGAGTATGCGGTATGCAACCGAGCACAGCTGGAGTTTCTTAGGTTGGGCTGCATAGGTCATCTGTTTGAGGTCAGTAATCCTCTTGGTGTGGTACTGTTGTGGTCTTCCAAGCTGTTGCCGTTGTCTTGTAAGGTACATCCCAAATGAGGTGTTGTATCCTTTAATGGGTCTAATAAGTCATGAGTAGAGAGGCACAATGGCCTCCTTTGTTATGGATGTGAACCCATTAGAGATTAGGGGGGCCACGTAGAAGGATATTCTAACCACCTTGTCATTATTGGTATTGAAGGAGAGATTGCTATCTACTGGGGTTCCCAGATCCCTTATTACCTTTTCTGTATGTAGGGGACTAGCACCTATGTGGTAGTCTGCAGGTCATTAGTTATATCCAAAGGGGATTACTATGCACATTTTGGCATTCTGCTTGAGGCCATGATATTGACACCAGGTATCCATCTCAGTGCAACCCTTCCAGTGGGTGTCTGTATCAGCTGGGGAAACAATTATGGCCCCTAGTTTGCAGTCATCTGCAAACATATTCAGCCAAAGCCCTTCTGTGCTTGCCTGTATGTCAGCGAATTGTATAATAACATGAGGGGTCCTAGGACTGAGCCCTGGGGGATGCCACTTGTAACAGGTATACAGTTGGACCTAGGGTATGCAACTCCCACTGTGTGGGTTCTGTCTGTGAGCCACTTTGCAAACCATCACATGACATAGGGGTTAATGTACAGGCAGATGGGTATGTCGATAATACCAGAATGGGGAATGGTGTTGAAAGCCTTTGAGAGATCTATGTAGGCTGTGTGGACCTACTTACCTTCATCTAATGCTTTGGTAACTGTCTCTAATAAGTCCACCAGGTTTAGGAGTCATGGTCTGCTCTTAACAAAGCCAAACTGGGAGCGGTCAAAGGTTTGGAGGTACCCAATGTCTCTGTGACTGAGATCCATGATGATGTGCTCCATAGCTTTGCAGACCAGGCTAGTCAGGCCTATAGGGCAATAGTTCCCATGGTCTGTTGTGGCGCCACTTTTGTGGAGTGGGATATCTGTTGCTGTGTGCCATTCAGGGGGCACAAAGCCCAATGCGAGGCTATTATTGAACATGGTGCATAGGTGGGGATCCAGTACATTCTGAAGTTCATGTAAAATGCAGCCTGGGATGTTGTCCAGTCCCATGGATGCTGTGATATTGGCTTTAGAGTGTGCAGCTTTTACCTGCATAGTTGTGATTACAGGGACTCTGCACTCTTCCTGTATAGATATGGGCCCTTTAGGGGGTGAGAGGGGGGAAAGGTAGCACTGAGCCTATCTGCCAGGATGTTGGCAATATTAGTTGATTCTGTAATGTTCGTGCCTGTGTGCTGTAACTCAGAGCAGATCTGGGTGTTGACATCGAGATATTTGACATGTTTATAAAATGCTTTGTGGTTGTCATTGGAATTAGTGGTGGTTTTGTTTCCGTAGCTAGCTTTGGAGGATCTTATAAGGGATCTCACCTTCTTACTGAGGCTGACTAGGGAGCTCCTCCACGCATGGGATTGTACTCTCTTTTGCAACAGTGTCTCCTTCTGTTGTACAGTTTGTTTATGGCAGAGGACCACCAGATTGGCTTCCTTAATTAGGAGTATAGCGTATTGGTTCTGTTTGGGATAGCACGATCCATGCACACATGTAAGTGCTTATAGAGTGCATTTGTGTAGAATTCAGCAGTTGTAACAGTATTGTCCATCTGCATGGGTGTCATGAGGTTCACCACGTCTGTCTTAAGAAGCATGAAGTTGGCTTTGTAGACATATTATACTGTGGTTCCCTTAATGGGGGGTGGGGGCAGGATGTGGATATCAAGGGTGTTCAGTTTATGGTCGGATTGGACCAACAAGGAGTTGACTTCAGGTGTGGAACACTGGTCACTCATGTTGGTAATGCCTGGGTCTAGGATATTGTTGTCCCTGGCGGGTGTGTGGATAAGTTGATCCAGGGCATTGGTGTTTATGAATTCCAGAAAGCATTGAGCTAATGAGTTGGTACATGAGTAGTTGTCTCAGTTAATGGTGGGGTAGATTCAATAAAACTATGTGATGAGTGTGGTGTGGTGTGAATGTTTACCTTCTCCACATGACTGTCAGGGTCAGGCTTGGTTGGAGAGAGCTTTACCTCCAGTTTGGCTAGATAAGTGCATCTCTCACAGGTTGTAGTGTTGGGTGGTAGGCGGAGAGGGTTGTCTGTGTGCATGAGGCAATGTCTACATTGCCTCAAGATGTCCAGATTCATCAGATAGACAGGAGAGAACATTGGCAGCTGACCCTTGGACATGCCTGAATATAAAACTAATTTCCCCTAGATAAGTGAAGAAAGTGAGAACAAGAGCTATTTTACTCTAAGCAAGTGAGAAAAGTATGTACAAAACCTGTTTACCTCTAGGTAATGAAGAAGATTGAGTGCTATAGTAATTAGTAGCTTACGTAGTGCTTACAAGTTCTGAACAAGTGCTGAGCATGAATAAGCAATCCAGATAGGGTCTTGGATAACATAAACACACTGTCCACCCCCCCAACAGGTACACAATCATATATCCATGTAAACCACAGAGCTCCTGTACCCAAAACTATGCAGGTACAAGCTGCACTCAGGCTGCATGGGACCTGTCCACATCCCAGGTTGTATCATACACATATGGCAAAACAAGTTGCTCTCTACATACGCATCATGTAAAACATAGTTTCATGTCAGGCTGTGTACACACTGAATGGTGCACACCAACAGGTATCACAACCCACAAAGGGGGAGACACCACTGATAATGGGAAGTAATGCACTACTACCCTGCTGAGTCTGGTCTGAAAGGCCATGAACCTTGATCAAATTATGTGATGTCAGCAGTACAGATGTAGATGACAGTAAGGTTGATTTCAGACTGCATATCATAACCTTGCCAGGTCATAGGACATCATCACCCATACTGTGTTCCAGCTACACTTGGTATACTAGATGTACATTCCTCTGTCACAGGAGTGTTTTGCAATGGGACTGCTGGCAGAACCAACACTACAGAAGGTGCCTGAATAATACATGCACATCACACCAGTGCCAGCTACAGTAAGACAGGGTTAATTAATTGCACTCACCCTCATTGTAGTCCATACCACACAGACTAACAGAAGGCATCTGCCTATTGAAGTATGCGAATGACCTAGGAGCAATAGCCGACTCAGAGTGTTGTGGACAACATACAGAAGGGGCTTTGTAGGTGAGGTGTGTGTGACATATGGCCACAATCTGAATACATATTACATTGTCACCCCTATGTTAATAACCCTGTACCCATGAACTACCACCTAGGCAGCGGTCAACATAATGGACACTGTGTGTAAGGGATGCAGTTGGGCAGTTCTCTTTCCTGTGATAGCTACGTCACCACACCTGTCAGGTAGTCATATATGGCAACCCTAATCATGACAGGGTGCCATCCATGAATATAGAGATCATTGTCCAGCCATACACAACACTCAAGTGACCCATATCAGATCACATAATTCCTTTAAGGGGTATTGACCATGATCAGATGACCTACACCAGCCTTCCCATTCCCCATCTCCACTATGTAGCATGATGCATACCCTCAATAAATCCATGTCCAACCCAGTGATGTTGGACATGCTACACGTACACATCCTGATCTCAAACACATACTTCATACACATCCACCTTCCTAGTACTATGATCACCACATGCTGGACAGATCCTTGTCCCATACACTTTACATAGTTCTGCCATACTATGCATTCCTGTCCAGCAAAGCTGCACATCGTCCCCCTCTCAGACATGGTGTGATGACCGCATGGTAAATGTATCATTAACCCTGTGGATCAGTTATGTGGCACTGCTCCACCTGGCCCCAGAGACCCGCCTC
The DNA here is from genome assembly GCF_019279795.1 of Protopterus annectens. Taxonomy (NCBI): domain Eukaryota; kingdom Metazoa; phylum Chordata; order Ceratodontiformes; family Protopteridae; genus Protopterus; species Protopterus annectens. The sequence continues at coordinate 867,573,172 of NC_056726.1, forward strand.
TTGGCTACAGCCAGGTAACCTTTCATCCTAGATTCATACATGGCCCAGGGCATATAGCTGACTAGTTGACTTTGACTGTACATGCTATAGTTGATATCCATCCCTGCAAATATCATCTGGCTAGCCAGTGTCCCATGTGTATCATATGTGCAACACAGGTGATACATGGCAAGATGTTGAATTGCTGTACAGTGCCGTGTAGATGCATATAGCAGAACGCATACATGTAAAACCTTCCGTGAGCAAGTCTGCAGGGTCACAGGTCATGTCCGTTAAGGCAGTGTAAGCCTTTATATGTGACATATACACAGCATCAAGGTCAACTGCATTAATGTGGACACATCCAGCCATGTGCTGATAGGTAGGAACACCAGTACAGGCAAACAGACATGCCCACATCAAGACAGCATCCACATGGAGTATGAGCAATGTAATCAGGTGACCCACACACATATATGGTGATAATATCCACTCACCATTGAGTGTCACATGTGTGACACAAACATGTCAGTGGTGTCAGTGTCATGTAGACTTGCAAAGACAGCTATTTAATGGTAATAAATGCGATACACATGTATGTTCAGCTGTAGCTCTGTATGTCTCTGTGAGTTACTGTGACCTGTCTCCATCATTATGTCTTTCAGGTATGCCCCATGCAAGGCTACCCCCAAGGCTACCCCCTTATACCCACTTGGAGGATGAGGCCCTCATCCCATACCTACATGACAATCATGATATCCTGTTCAGCCATGTGCCACAGGATGCACAGCACTGGGATGCCCTGTGGATGGAACTTTGCAGAAGGGTTAATGATGTGGGTGGCCACAATTGCACATACCAGCAGGTGCACAGACACTGTACAAACCACATTAGATGGGTGAAACAGCATGCAAATGCAATTGCCAGGGAACAAGCTGCAGCAGGTGGTGGACTACCAACCCAGCCCCCACTCACACGTACCGAGGAGCTACTGGCCAACCTGGGGACACCTGCAGAACAACATCCACAAGCCTTAGCCAATATTGTGGAGGTGGGTGTCTCTCAACCACCGAGCCTGGAGTTGCTTGGTAAGTCACTACTGCACCTATAACAACTATATTCCATATAGTTGCATGTGTCACTGAACAATATGTAATGTAACATCATATACAAGGCATGTATACGCCATGCCGCATACTATAGTATGCTACTCTGTGTATGCAAACATGTGCATACACCATAGTATAGTCTAATGCACTGGTGTATGTGTTAACATGCACATTGTACCCTGTAGCTATCATACAGGCATGGATAATGCTCATACTGCTGTGTTACTCCTATTTAGGTACCTCTGACATTCAGCTGTTACAGCAGCCCATTGCAGGTGAGACTGTTATTATTTATCAAGGATCATAATGCACAGATCTCTCTGCAATTAGATCATTTACCAAATGTACACATAATGTATGGTCTTGTCACAATATACAGGTCAGACCTGCAATGCATCACAATGGCTACCCATGTGCAACACTTGCAAACTATGTGAGTCACTGACATGAATCCTCACAAGCTGTCATTGCCAGATGTGTGGACAGCTGTGCATACAATGGTGGAGGTGTTGTTCACTGTAGGGACATGTACTACAGATCAGAACTGCACATGTGGGAAATACAAATTGTACTACACAGTGGGCTGGAGTGAGGCCAGCCTACAGGATTCACTGGTGTGGATCATAGTCCTGCTATGAATGTCACACAATGTGATGTGCTATCTTGACATGTCCATGATATCTAGTGGCCTGGATGCAACACTGCCTAACTAATCTGAAAAATATATCCCACATACCAAACATACCACCCTTTGTCTGCATAACCCTGTCTTCAGTGGAGCATATGACATCTATGGGTGTATGCCATATGGGACAACACAGACATGTGAAATAGATGCCTGTCACAATAATTTGGCCAACACATGTACACACATGGCCATGGAGGATGGCCAGAGACATGAAGCAACACACACAGTAGATGTGATGTGCTTGTGTGTACACCCTGTCGTACAATGGCTACACATGATCCAACTATGGCCTTTGTGTAATGGTTATCTTGCAGATGTGGAACACTAGACATCCTACAGGCCTGTGCACATCTTGTGCAGGCGTGACATCAATCCACCACATAAGATGTGTTGAACATCTTGAGTGTGTCACGACATAACAGCAGTCTCCTGTACAGTATCCACATCAGCCCACAGATACAGAACATTCTCCTTGCTGGTGTTGGACATCAATGTCATACTTGCACCGTGTGTGTGTGTGTGTGTGTGTGTGTGTGTGTGTGTGTGTGTGTGTGTGTGTGTGTGTGGTACACAGATGTCATGTGGGACATGGTGTACTGACGTGTTCGCTATGTCTGACCATAGTTGCCAGGCAGCAGCAATATGGTTGCAGATGTGTAGGGGAGTCATCCGTATACCCTTCAGTGACCTGTGTCACACATTGCACATCATGGTGTAGTATGTATACACCTCAGTGACATGGGTCACATTACACAGTATACATGTATTGTATCTGAACACAGTCATGGCTATGAACTGTGTCTGTAACTCACACTGTATAGCAATAGAGACGCCTCATGATTCCCTGCAATGGCCATGCACATCAGTTAAATGTGCAGTATATCTGTAGGGTGGACAGACAACACTGCATTGGGACACCATTATCCCACTGTATATTTGACAGGACACCATTGTGTTAAACATGTATGCATGTCATTGCACACGTCAGCAGATCACATGTCATACTACATGTGATTGTCAAGGTCATATGCCACACATCAGGCAGGTGTACTGTTAACCTGTGCTGCTCTACATGGTGTAACACAGGGATGTATGCTAACTACTACTATGACTGTGTAATTTACATGCCTTCTGCTATGACACATGCATGCTATTGTGTGCAACCCAGGAATATATGATAACTACCACTATTATTGTCTGCGCTGCATGCCATCTGCCGTATCACATGCACGTTGCATGCCTTCTGTCATATCACATGCATGTTGGGTGCCATAGCGTGTTTGTCTGTGTGTGTGTGTGTGTGTGTGTGTGTGTGTGTGTGTGTGTGTCTGTGTGCGTGTCTATGTGTGTGTATCTGGGTGTGTGTCTGTGTCTATTGTATAGATTGTACTGTACAGTTCTTGTCTGCCCCTCACAGGTGATGTAGGTGCATTGCCCTCCTGCGGTCCATCTGATGTTAGTGTCCCCACAGACACTAGCAGTGATGATGTACGTATGATTGAGGCACAGGCAGGGTTATCAGGGGACTGAATCTGTGGTATTGATTGCCATTCCACCTATACCCCCCCCATCCCCACACACAGATCCCATGCCTGCACATACCACATCACCAGTGGCCATAGAGGAAGGAAAGTTGGTGTGTGGTAGCTTGGAACAGGAAAGTGTGGGGGCTATGGAAGGTGTGCCTGCACACCATGTTGTCAGTCAACTGACTGGTGGTGCCCCACACAGGCACGTGGCCAGTGCTGCTCGTAGGAGGACCTCTGGCCAACATGCCCCTGCAAGACAGAGAGCAGCAGCTGGTGTCACCAGATGCATGTTTCAGGCTGTAATGGTGGCACAGGCATGTACTGAATGGCACAACAGAGAAGATCAGAGGCTTCAGAGGGCTGTTGTCCATTCTTTAAACAACAACATCCAGGCAATTGTAAATGCTCAACATCAGATTGCTGAAGCTTTACATAGACGGTTGGGTGACATGGTTGGAGTCCTTGACCGTGGCATGACAATCCACGAGCGGGAGCTGTCTGTGTTGGAACATCTGGTAGGAGTGAGGCATTGGGCACATGGACGTAGGCCTGCTACATCACCTGTTTCTGGTCTACGTGAATGAGCTACCTCACATGTCCACTCACATAGTGGCGGTAGCAGCAGCAGTGCAGTTGGTGCTGGGCTGTCCACACCACAACACAGCAGGCCACGTGCACGTGGCCCTGGATGGTCCCAACAGGGACACGGTTCCAGTGGAGAAGTGTCATCAGACAGTACCCAATCTTCTCTGCCTGGTAGTGTCCGTGCACCCCCTGGCAGGCACAGGTCACATGTCCATGGCCAGACACCGTGAACTGCAAAACCTGGCCTGTACAGTCAGCAGCTGTCAATAATACCCCTGTGTAGGCCAGACACATGCCAAAACTGTGTGCATACATACATGCACACACTGGAAACATATCTAGGTCACCACAACACACACATGCATAACATCCACACACACCCAATTAGATCAAAGGCCCTAACCCACACACATGATGTCATCCAATGGTGCAGCCTAGGCCTCTGGCAAACATTATCACCCTGTGCATATGATGATTCCTGTGCACATCCCCGACATCCACACCATCGGTGCAGGGACATGCTCATATGGTCTGATGCACAGGGTGAATAGACTAGGAAGATACGTGTAGTTTACAATTGTTGAGTACTGCTGACAGGCAGCAGACATGCCATGTACTACAGGTGTACAATGCATATTGTACTGTTAATAGTATGTGTCTTGTGTAACAACAGTAACTACATGTTGGTCATGATGTTCTGCTTTCCTCCTTCAGGTCTAATTGCATGTGCTGGTGGATGTCAGTGTTTGCAGTTAGTTTCCCATATGTCATTGTGGACTACTCACAGGTATGTATGAATATACCAGCATGCACCATGTAGCTTCCACATAACAGTGAGAATTTCCCACATTCCAAACACGTCTACTGATCCAAGAGTATGATAGCTGTGTATTAAGCTAGTGTGGCCACAGACGTGACATCCATACTGGGTGACATCACAGGTACAGTTTCATGGAGTGGTGTGGTAAGAGAGGGTCTAGCTGATTACAAGGGTAGAGGCCAGTGGAAAGTGTGATGCCTCATTGGGAAGCAGTAATACACGTTCCCATGACAGGATGCAAACATACAACTTCACCCACACACTCAGGTATTGACACATGTATTCAGTGACACAGTAACACACCCACACACTCACGGATTCACCGACACAGTAACACACACTCACACACAGTTGCTACTGTTGAGGTGAAGACCCCTGCCTATGTGCAAATCATCATTACAGTACTGTGCACCTGCATAACGTGCCACCGAGAATACACATGTATACATGATAGTCAGTATGGCCTAAGATCGGGGACATCAACACGGATAGTAGATTGCATCACCTGGATGGGGGAGGGGTCTTATCAGTTCAGTATGGTAACATACATCCTCACTCCAGGGACCAGACAGCCATACATACACACACACACACACACACACTCACACACACACACACACACACACACACACACACACACACACACACACACACACACACACTGTGGCTTTCACTGTTGAATACACTTATGTCACGCACATACAGATAACTCACATGTGTGAGATACACGCCCCTGCCTATGTCCTGCTTTCTACATTGCAGTCTGTACAGATGTATACACTAGTGTACTGGAGAGTGATTAACAATTGAGATGTATTCCCCACCATACATGACATATATGGACACACACGCAAGCACACATGCCAGTACTGTGAATCAAACACCTTCCTAGCTCATGATATGTATGACAGGCTTACAGCAGTATTGCATGCATTACAAAGTGTACTGACACTTCCTTTGGCAACAGTGCTGATATATGCACATGGGAGGTCTTAACTGTTACAGGTGTCAAGTGATTTACCTTCGGTGTCACACTGACCGCTGTCTATGTTGTGTGTTAGGTCCTTCAATTAACAAAATCATTGCTTACCTGTTACACAGGTTATTGTAGGACCACTTGTGACACACCTATGAGCTGTCCTCAACAAACATCCATTTGCAAAGATGCCCCACCACTTAGTTATTTCCACACATCTGTCTATACCTGCGGTACATCTTTCCGTACATTCAGCATATCATCATATACAGTTGGCAATGTAGAGGCTGCATTGCAACTGCATGATGTACTAAGATACACGTCACCTGCATACATCAGCAACTGCACACGCATGGTATTTGAACACATACCACTACATGTACATGTGTGTAGGTCCTACAATCCTGTCATTTGGGCATGTTTGTAGGCATTGCAATTGGTGGACGTGTAATGATATATATGACACATGGATTGCTGTATGATATGATAGGTGTAATGGATGACTGGTACAGAGGGAGTGTTACCTTTGCCAACATTGATATCACACCTTATGTACTGTTAGCATTCAGCAGCCATGGACCTACATTCCATGTGCATGTGTGTAATGGCTGTAGCCACCTGTCTGCACAAAGGACAACAGCAGCTATGCTATTTACATGTATGTTGTGTGTGTTTGGCATGTACATATCCAGGGCAGGTACATGTATGTCATATCCAAACATGAGAGTGTGTACTGGTGTACAGAACAGTCATCTGCTAATGCTGTAAATAACCGAGGGCTCCTGGTATGTGTACAGCTGACCTGGTTACAGACAGTGGTATCATTGCATTGCATAACACATGATGCAACTATGTCATTACATGGGTACTCGCTACAGTTGATTTAGAGCTTGGTACAGTCCACTGGTCAAGGGTCACATGCTGGTGTACTCTTATATGTCCTACATCATGTATGGATGTGTGTTGGTGGTCCGAGGGCATGGTGGTGTCTGAGGTTTACATCCTAGAATGCAGCATTTGACACTGTGTCCTGCACCTGACTCAGCTGTGATGCCTTTCGTTGGGGTACCGGTCAGTACATGTGAGTGGCCTCTATGTATATGGGGACACCACCACCTGGAGTGGTCCATACCTGTGGTATAGCCAGCATGTCTCATTCTGAAGTATATGGTGGTAGTGCTATTGTGCACTACAGAGCCTTCAGCCAGGTGTTCCTCACTCCACAGATGTCAGTACCCCCCATTGTTGGATCTACAGTGAGCAGCTGAGATTATGGACGCTACACATCTGGCACTGGTTAGCATAAGCATACAATGCAATTGTCCTTTAGGTGTCAGGGTGTTATCCTGTGTTTAGGACATTTACCTTGGAATGGCACTATATGGGCAGATGCGACTTGGGTATTATCCTCACTCCCTTGAATCATGGATGCATGTGATGTGTCAAAGGCCTGTCTACTGTCAGTCATGTCATCCTAGAATGACAAACACTGGACAACCTCGTACTTACAGCAGGACATTGGCTCATTGTGTTGGTCAAGCAGTTGCCACTCCATTCAAGGCTCATTGTTTTGGTCAAGCAGTTTCCATTCCTAGCAAGACATTACTGTGAGTGGTGGTATTGTGCTTGGTATAGGATGGTACCTCCAAGGTGATGGACAGCAGCAGACTTTGTGTAAAAGACCGGTGTCAGATATATGTAGAGCAGCGTTCCTGCTAACAATGACAACTACTAACACCAGAGCCCATTGCAATGTGTTCTTTACGTCTAACTGTAATAGCATGTCCACTGTGGCCTTCCATGTTTAGAATCAGAGTGCATCCCAGACAGCCCTGTGCTACTAAGTGTATGAGCATGCCCAGTATAACCTTGTGTAGATGGACACATAGTGCATTCTGAACAGCCCTGTGCTACTAAGTGTGTGAGCATGCTCAGTGACACCTTGTGTCGGTTATGTGCCTATGTGTATGGGCATGGCCATTGTAACCCTGTATAGTGATAGTAGTCTTCCATTCCACAGGTGGGCATACTCGAAGTCAGGATGGATTCCTACTTTAAACACACAGGTTCACAGGTATGTACATCTTAACTGCCAGCATCCCTGTTGATGTCTGCATTCCTAGAAGGTCATAATGACAGCCTTGAAATGTGTAGTCTGTGTGACGCGACTCGTAACTATGTAGTATTGTAATAGTGATCTGTAGATAGGCAGGTGTTCCATTCTCACCACTGGTGTGTGTGTGTGTGTGTGTGTGTGTGTGTGTGTGTGTGTGTGTGTGTGTGTGTGTGTGTGTGTGTGTGTGTGTGTGTGTGTGTTTGTCCCCGTCTGTCTGAGGACTGAATGATGCTTTTTAGACTGCTCACACTCTATACAATTCTTATACCCACCTTTGGCAAGGCTGATGATGTCACCCACCTACAAATACACCTCTGGGAGTGCTGTATCCCAGTAATCTCAGTAGCACGTTCTGTAACTGCGTAATGCTGTAGTGTAATAAAGTAGTTAGGTTGGTGTTCTAATCCCAGACTTGCCAAGTGTGTGTGTGTGTGTGTGTGTGTGTGTGTGTGTGTGTGTGTGTGTGTGTGTGTGTGTGTGTGTGTGTGTTTGTCCCCATCTGCCTGAGGACTGAATAATCCTTTTAGACTGCTCACACTCCATACAATTCTTATACCCACCGTTGGCAAGGCTGATGATGTCACCCACCTAGAAATACACCTCTGTAAGTACTGTAACCCAGTAATCTGGGTGGCACGTTCTGTAACTGCGTAATGCTGTAGTGTGCAAAAGTACTTAGGTCGGTGTTCTAATCCCAGACATGCCAAGTGTGTGTTCGTGTCTGCCTGCGTGAGACAAGTACAGTGCTTTGTAGAGTATGCACTCTCTGTACAAGTCACATGACCACCTTTGTCATTCCTGCTGTTGTCACCCACCTAGGGATACACCTGTAGGCGGGCTGCAAACCAGTATTCGCCATAGTGCATGCCCTAAAAGCGTATTGCTGCAGTGTGACACGGTAGGTAGGGGTTTGTGTACAGGACATGGCAAGTGTGTGTTTGTCTGTCAGAGCCTGTGTAGAGGTGGCTGTGAGTGTCTTACGATTGGACATGTTGGGGAGCAGATTTTGTAGTTTTCCTATATGGTGTCCGTCTTACGACACATTGGCCACCTCACGAGGAGTAAAGCTGTCAGTCAGCCACGGGATTGTGTTGGCAAGCCATACCCCTACATCTGGCAAAAGGCCTGGTGAATAAAGTATGCAACCCTTCTAGTACCGGTATATGTTCCGCACCCATGTGCCATGTGCAAACAAACTTGCCAAGGATATCCCGCTATGTTGCTAGTACCATGCACATTGATGACAGATAGTAGGCATGGTGTGAATGCAGTGGCCTGCAGAGGACATGGCACCCTGTACAGCGGTACAATAGGCACATATATGCAGACATTGTGCCTTCACTATGTTCCACACTGGATGCCTGCAACATATGTGGTGCCATCAAATGTGATCCACAGAGGCCATACAATGCTGTACGCATGCACCCTGTATGGACCCATGCCACTGACACCATGGAATACCTGTATCATACTATCAATGCAGGTGCAGGGCCGACCTGCTCTCTATAAGCAGGTTTCGCCACACAAGGCCAGTATTGGCATATCGGGGGATAACAGGCTGTGTACACAACATGTACCTGCCAAAACAGGTGCAACTGTACATGTCACTGTACAGTATTGTGGGACATGCACATCCCAGGCAATGTCCATGTAAAGGACTATAAAACACAGACATGGCATGCATTGTAAAGCTATGGCCATACACATTAGTAACCAGGATGTCAGGGCAGATCATGCAGTACCCATCTGTGTGGAACATTGCAGACACTACACCCCTGCACTGCACACCATTGTCACGCAACACAATGCCAAGGATTACCCCTCACCCAGCCTTGTACAGCCATCTTGCACAGCCAACCAGTACACACCCATGAAGCAATGCATACCAGTACTGGCACCTTGTGCCTGTGTGTGGAATATGATGCTCCCAACCACAGTCACTCCCAGTATAACCCTCAGTGGCATACCAGCAGACGTCAAACACTTTCACATAGCCTAGCCCATAGAACCTTCAGATATCCCCTGTGGTGCATGTAGTCCTGTACATTACTGCAGTGTGAAAAACAAAGTAGTTAGGTTGTGTATTTGTGGCCCTGGCAAAGAGTGTCAATGTGTGTCCATTAGAGTATGGCTGTGGTGACAATTGCATCTGTTCCCGTGGACAGCCATGTGTGCCACATCTAATGTATGTCTACTGCATCTCTGTTGCAGATGTCACTCACATACACACATATATGTTCTTACAGCACAGCAACATGTCGCCTTTCTGGCACATGTAGTACCATCATGCACATGTAATAGTAATGAGTAGTCAGTCAGGGGTTTGACCCCTGTACTGTTAGGCATGTGGCAGACGATGCTTAGGGTTAAGTCTCCAAGTCCTTCCCTGGTGTACTTTGCCTGTCCCACCCACACACTCTCTGGTGGATGTGAAGGAGTACACCTGCTCAGCAGCAGCATGTGTATTGTATGTGATGGATATGGTCAGGTGATGGCCTCTGCACCTATTGCAGTCCTCCTCTAGCTGATTGCATGTGGAACAGCTGTGATGGTGCTCCCATAGCCGTTTGCATGATAAAAACAGTACAATATCTAGGGAAAACATGTTGGTATTTGGCCATGACAGTTGCTGTGAGTGGTACCTGGATGTGGTGTTCTGACATGGCATCACAGATGATATCTGGATGTATCTCAAACATTATACACAGTGGGAAATAGCCTAAAGACAGGAGGGTGATGTGCAACACATAACTACAGCATGCAAGCGTAGCTATGCTGCATTGAGACTACTGCCTATTTAACATGTGTGTGGTAATGGCTATTCTGCATGTTTTAATACAGACATGACAGTACTCTGTTCGTGAGGGACCCCCATCTGTAGGGCCATCTGTGAAATGGTCAGTGTGTGCAACCATTTGTTTCCTATGTTACACACTGAACACACATCTGTGCACAGCAGAAGCATAGTGTGAGGATTGCAGACAGTACATGATGATAGGGATGTGTTATTGCCATTGCATCCCTGACTGGACATGTGTCACATGAAACAGTGGTATGACAGACACTGTCTGGGGTTCCCAGTGACAAGCCAATAATGGGCAACTGTTCATAGCTGCGGTCACACATCTACTACAAATTGTACACATGGCATGCAGTATATATGCATGTGTTGTGCTCCCTCTGCAAATGTATACCATCTGTTGTGTTGGGTTGATGGTGATATCTATGCATATTGTTGTAGGTAATCCTGTATGCTGTTGTCTATCACTAAGCCATATGTGTGTTTAAACTGCAACACCATAGGCTGAATGGATTGGGAGGTCCCGGCAGAATTTCCTGTCCCACTTCAGCTGACCATGGCACCGGGCACTAGCACATCTGGGGCCTAGTCTTGGACATCAACCTCTGTTGGCTCTGCACCACTTTCTGGTGGTACCACCACTGAGGATGGAGCATGTCCCCCCTGGGAGCAGGACCAGACAGGTACATGTCTGCCGACATACGGCCCCGGATGTGTTGTGTTGGGGGCTCACTAAGGGGTTCCGAAGCCAGATACGCAAGCTCAAGGGCGGAGTGTCACATTTACAGGGTGATGCTGCCCCTCCTGGACAGCCCCCAGCATTGCCTCCTTTGCAGCTGTTTAGGTGCAGTGGTGGTTGCCCATGGCTGGGGACCTCCTTTCCACTGTTCCCATCGGCTTGTGAATGCCAAACACCCATCCCCATCCGGGATGGATCCCCCGACATGTGTCATATGCCAACACTGTATGCTGTCTTCTCTGTGATCCTACCCTACCTATCCTCCATGGCCATATCTACACTCCGTCCCCTACATCTGACCCTCACCTACGGAAACATAAGGCCAATCAGCTCCTAGGACAACATCTGCCCTATACTTAGCTGTCCATTTCACACACATGCCCACTGGACACATGTAACCCTTGCAATATGCATCACAACATACTCCTGTTATCCTCACCACTGTCCCTCAGGCACATGATCCTGGTCAGCACATCTCTCCTAAATGGTCCAGGTACACATGGTGAGGATGACCCCATTGTACACACAACACTACCAGTCCTTCTATGGTTACCCCATTTACTTTTATTATGATGATGATGTTGCACACAGCACCTTGCAAGAGTACTGTTCATACATAATGATTGGACAGGTACTGTTGTGTTAATGTACATTACATGCACAGAGTGATGTATACGGCCAATGTACAACTATTTGTGTGTATGAATGACACATGTCTGTCTGAGGGAGTCCTGAGATCACATAGAACAACACCACTACATAATACAGGCGTCGCTGGTGTTTCCCGTTTCATTCGTTTGTAATGCTTTCTTACTACATGGTATGTTCCTGCTATCTCTCTCTCTCTCTCTCTCTCTCTCTATATATATATATATATATATATATATATATATATATATATATGTACCTATATGCTGGACATAAACACTCACATATACATCTACAGGATGGGATACATTCCTATACTGTTGAATGACTGTGCTGTATGATATGTTTGTGGTACTGTCCGTTGTCTGTATATCTGCCATGGCATATTGATAGTTCACATTAGCTGTGTGTGCAGGGTCCTGGTTCCGACCCTTGCAGAGGACATTTATTTGGTTGCAGGGCAAAACAAGGCCACTGGATACAGTGGGAGTAACACACATTAAAGCAGTTGGGAGCGAGTGTGCGTGGGTTTGCACGGCGTTAAGCACTGCTGACCTCTGGTTACAGCTTCTTACACTCAGTTAGCCTCTACATTGCTTTACCAGTGCAATACTCGCATACTGGTAGCCAAATACTCTTACACCCGCTCACTCCCACACTTGCAAATGCACCGACATTGGTTCTTGCATCAGTCACTCACACCCCTGGGTGGGAGCAAGGACCACAGTATTACCTTGTGATGCCTATTACATCGGACTGCATGACTACAGTATCAGGAATGGCTGCCCATTAGGTGAAGGCATGGTGTTTGACTGCACGGAATCGGCGGCCTGTC
>NC_056726.1:867590995-867603495 GCF_019279795.1 Protopterus annectens
CTGCTTACTCCCATGCAGACCCACTCACCTATGCTTATTGTGCATTACATATGTTTACTGCCACTTATTTGTGCTTACTTGTGCCGTATTCATTATGACAGTACCACTTTGATTGAAGGGATCTGGTCAATAGTCCCATGCAATACACACGTTCACTTTTACATGTTTAAATGTTGGCTTTATAGCAGAGCGACATTCATTCCACAAGGAAAATGATATGTGGTATAGTTGAACTTTAACCGTGAATGCCTGTTCGTTAGGAGGATGCTCTAACCACTACACTATTGCTGTTCTGCTTCATTTATATGTATACCCATGGTTCATAGTTACCCGAACACACACCTCAACACTTCCCTTACACAGCAGGCATCCATTTCCCTGTTGGGAAAACCACACTACTACACATGTGCCATTTCCTACTGCTCTGGACCCATGCCGCATGTTGACTCACTCTGAGTATATTCAGTCCTCCAAAGCCTATAGTCCTGGCACATATGTGTGTTTGATTGTCAGGGTGTTCATGTGGTCATCTGGGTTTAGGCTTGTTCGACTGGGGACTGGGACAGCCCTGTATCCTTTTGAAAGTCAGATTTAGCACGTGGACAAGGTTACTGCCACTGTTAGCATCCTACCTGTGGTTAGAGATGCAGAGATTTTGGCCACCTTTGGCCAGCTTGATATATATATAGTTGCCACCCTTTCAAATGGCCAAAGTGGGACATATTTGGTACAAATGTCAAGACTTTGCAGGCCGACACATACCCACAGCCAGTAAAAACAACAGAACCTCACTTTTATGCCTAATTGACAGCTTATTCTTGCAGCATTTTAGTTGCTTATTCAGTTTCTTATGACATTTAGGTGTTTCAGATACAGAATAACTGTTTTATGCAACTATTACATAAATATAGGACATATTTTTGTCATTAAATCTCAGGACCTCTGCCATTTGACACTAAGTGTACAGGACACAACTGCCCAAAGAGGGACTGTCCCTCGCAAAGTGGGACAGGTGGTTACCCTATATGTGTGTGTGTGTATATATATATATATATATATATATATATATATATATATATATATATATATATATATGTGTGTGTGTGTGTGTGTGTGTGTGTGTGTGTGTACATGTGTACGTATGCATGCATACACATCTATGTGATTTAATTACTTTGATCATACTGTTGAATGACTGTGCTGTCTGCTATATTTGTGATAACATCGACATTAGGTATAACCGCCATGGCTTAGTGGTAAATACAATTGATTGTGATGTGTAGGGTCCTGGCATTGGTCCTGGCTGATGCGGTATATTGTGTTGCTGGGTGGAACAATGGCCGTTGGACAAAGGGTGAGTACAACACTTTTCAGCTGCGGTTTTCCGTTTAACCGCCGATTCACGTCATGCAAAATCCTTCTACATTCTTACTGTGATACGTCACCCTAGTTCACATTTCATTGGTATTATATCATTATACAGCATAAAATCAGCAAGATATGCTCGTATATGGATTATGCATTATAAATGGTGTGTGCTGCAGTTGAACGGCAACGTTTGCATGATAGTCGGATGCTCTAACCACTACACTATTGGTGTTCTGCTCCATTTATATGTATACCCATGGTTCATAGTTACCCGAACACACGCCTCAACACTTACAGCAAGCATCCATTTTCCTGTTGGGAAAACAGCACTATTACACATGCGCCATTCCCTACCGCTCTGGACCCGTGCCACATGTTGACTCACTCAAAGTATATTCAGACCTCCAAAGCCTATAGTCCTGGCACATACATGTATTTGATTGTCAGGGTGTTCATGTGGTCATCCGGGTTTAGGCAGGTCCGACGGGGGACCGGGACTGCCCTGTAGATAGTTGAAAGTCAGACTTAGCACGGGGAAACAGTTAGTTAACCTTTTAGCGTCCTACCTGTGGTTGGGGATGCAGAGGTGTGCTCACCTCTGGCCAACCTTTTATAACAGCACTAAATATTATGACTGCTATATTGTGACCATGTTCATTCTTCATATCTATATATATATATATATATATATATATATATATATATATATATATATATATATATATATATCGGTCTGTACATACACATACTTATTTACATTTCCCATACCGTTGAATCACCGCCACTTACTGTCACGCATACACGCTTGCATACCCGCTTACGTCTAGGGTTGCCACCTTTTCAAATGGCCAAAGTGGGGCATTTCTGGGACACACATCAGATTTTACAGACCGACACATACCCACGGTCAGTACAAAGGTTAGAACTTTACTTTTTTGCCTAAATGAAAGCTTATTCTTGTAGCAGTTTAGTTGCTTATTCTGTTTCTTGTAACATTTAAGTATTTTACATATAGAAATAACTATTTTATGCAACTGTTACATGAAATATGGAACACAATTATTTCCTACAATCTCAGGACATTTGCCATTTTATTATTTTTGCTCAGAACACAACTGCCCAAGAAGGGACTGTCCCTCACAAAGGGGAGCAGGTGGTAACCCTACTTATGTCTGCTTTAAAGTGCCTTAATCACCCTATATCCGACTGCCACTATGCAAATGCGAAAGGTGTATATTCCCGATAATGCACATGGGGAGACGTGCATCACAGTCAGGTGTTTAATCCTGGGTTGTAGGTTCTGCAGGACTCGCTGGAGGCTGAGCAGGGTTGTGGACAACTACTGCTCATGCAACTTGTGTCCAGATGTCTACGGGACTGGGCATTGTGGCGTGACACCAACTCTAATCTTTAGAACAGATACTTATCCCATGAGGGATATCCAAATAATTTGGGACTGATAACCTTGATTTTTTTTGGATTTATGAAATGAGGTAGGGTTATACATGCACGGGATAAATAGTTTGTAATCCTGAGATTGCCTAGGGTGAGACTGCCTACTAGATATGATTAGGATCACTATGTGCAGATATGGCTGCACCAAGCTAGCAGCCCGAGTATGGGTGGTTTTGCTGGACGTTCAGGAAGGGGGGGTGGTGTGCTGTGGAGGGGATGATGGGTATTCAATTATGTATCCAGGTGTGTTGGGGTTGGATGGCTCAGTTCAGGCCAGACCATTAAGTGGGTGTGTGCCAGTAATGTTTCTGTACATGTGTATCACACGTTTTAATGTTCATATGTTTGTGGGATTGTGTTCTACAGTAGGGCCTGTCAGGTTGCATTGCAGATGTGAATGTTTGTTCTTTGGTTTTCTTTCTGATTCACCCACTGCTCCCTCGTACACCTCCAGTTCATCTATTGTGCATCCAACACAGTCTCCCCTTGGCGAATTATTACATTACCCGTCACCCCCACCTCCATATTCCACACACACCATCCATCCCTTCTCTGGTTGATGGCCCATGGCACAGTCAACAGAACACATTGCGTACACTACATATCTCTGGTAACAATATGATTGTGAGGACTACCCTAGCATTTTTGATCTTCCACATGCTGTACTTCACGCACATAGGTACATGCAAATACTTATCTTTCATGACATGGTAGGTAGACCCGGGTAATACCTGTTCATCTTTGGGCTGCCCTGTCAAGGACGACTTTGACTGCAAATGGGCAGATATTTAGCGAATGCTCTGACCATTGGTAGGGTTGCCACCTTTTCAAATGACCAAAATGGGACATTTTTGAGACACACATCAGATTTTACAGGCCAACACATACCCACGGTCAGTACAAAGGATAGTACATTAGTTTTATGCCTAACTGAAAGCTTATTGTTGCAGCAGTTTAGTTGCTTATTCTGTTTCTTGTAACATTTAGGTATTTTACATATGGAAATAAGTATTGTATGGAATTATTACATAAAATATGGGACATAATTATGTCCTACAATCGCAGGACATTTAACATTTATAATGGTTTTGGTATGGACACAACTGCCCAGAGGGGGACTGTCCCTCACAATGTGGGACAGGTGGTAACCCTAAACATTGGGCTAGGCTTAGCAAATGGCAGTGGCACGCTAACACGCTGTGTTTTGCCTCCACTTGGTATAACTATCAACACTACAATGGAATACGGGCATGGGGTTTTAAATATCATTTGTTCGAGGGACGGGGACTCAATATTCAGCTATGTGCCTTTGTGTTTACTTTTTATTTTGGTGTTCACAAAAGTGTCTTGTATGCTTTGCATACATTTCAGTTTCCACGGATACTGACAGGAGTGATTATTATAAGAGGCAGGCTGTACAAGTCAGCATTTTAGGTTGCGCATATGCAGCCGACATGTTCACACCTCCGTGCAGCGCTTAGACATGCTCCCTGCACTCGTGCACATTTCCTATGCATGTGGACGTTGTAGCAGTGTGCCTTCATTAATATGCATGTGGTGCTGCTGCGCCATCTCTACGCTGCACGGTCTGCGCAAGGCTAACGCCATTCTTGCTCCGAGCTTCATGAATCCCGGGGCATGTTATTCATTGTTTGTACTTTGTAATCATTTATACATGTGCTTCTGATCATTCATTAAAAGAGTTGAGTTGCTATAGTACCGGGAACTGTTCCATATCCACAATTTTCTCAGGACTGGACCATTTTTTTCGGGTGAGGGGGAGTGGTACTATTCCTTTTGAGAGTGCAGAAAGTAAAACCTGTAGATTGTGTTTGCAGTTGTAACATTTTAATTTATGGGGGTGGAATTTAGCGTAACAGTTTAAATTGACTTACTGACCAAACCATGTTTAATTTTTACTAGAGAGTCAGGGGTTGTTGTTTGCCCACTCTCTGTAGTTTTATCTTTTTGAGGAGTACAGGTGAACTTTTTTTCCCAGGAAGAGCCGGAGTCTAGAACTAGGGGCCTGGTTTGGTTCTCAGAAGTAGCAGGATTCAAATCTGACAGCTTGTCGTGTGTGTGTGTGTGTGTGTGTGTGTGTGTGTGTGTGTGTGTGTGTGTGTGTGTGTGTGTGTTTGTGTGTATATGTGTGTATATATATATATATATATATATATATATATATATATATATATATATATATATATATATATATATATATATACTCGCACATGGGTTATGTATATAAGCACTGATCAGTTATGTTGTACTATATTCCAGAAAGTTGCACAGATATTAGATAAAAGTAGCTACAATTAAAATAGAAATTATGATAATGCTTGTGACATAGATGGGCACTTTTTTGGCTGTTTTGTAGTACTTTTGCATTTATTTATATTTATTATACTTTATACAGCTTTAATTTCTTTCATTGTGATGTTTTGTTTTTTACCTGACCTTTTGTGGTAAGGGTGCTCTTTTAAGATGCATTTTTAAGGAGTCCAAAGAGAATAGACCATTTTCTGTTACCTTGCAAGGGTCCAGTCAACACACAGACTCCCTAGTTTTTAAGTATATGACCTTCAAGGGTCACATTGCTAAATAAGTGAACCAAGACAGAATGTTGGAAAACTGAAGCCAGTTAACAAAGTTTAAGTAAAATCCAGAAAAAAGGATAATTAAGTTTTTAATGTAGCATTTTTTTTCCTTTTGGTAGGTGAATTTAGAAGATGTTTGTATGTATTTCTCTCTGCTGGAATGCTAGCTACACATCTCCATTTGCATTTCCTGATTTAAATGTTTCAGAAGCCCCCCACATTGCACTATGTTTGGGGTAGAGGGAACTAATACTTGGTTTTCTAGCAAAATAAAATATTCCATTTCAAAAGGTTACACAATCAAAGAGAAAAAATAATTCATCAGTAGGTTGCAGGAAAGGGGGCTTTTCTTCAGAAATGCTTCAGTGCAACTGTCACTAGGAGTTGCCTTGTTTTCAAGTAACATCATAATTTACATCTACAGCATTTTGGTATTACTTCTGTTGGTGGTGGTGGTGTGAATTTGTATTGTTTTGGCATTTTCAGCTTTGATCTGCAGCAGTAGATCCAGGATCATACTGTAATTTGCAATGCAGAGTGGCTTCTTGCTCTTTGTCACAATTCTTTTTCTACAAAACTGTGTTGTAACTGCTGGCTGTGAAATTACTTTAGTTCATGCAAGAAACTGAGCTTTATATTTAACAGGTGTGTGTGTGTGTGTGTGTGTGTGTGTGTGTGTGTGTGTGTGTGTGTGTGTGTGTGTGTGTGTGTGTGCGTGTGTGCTTGTGTGCATGTGTGCATGTGTCTGTGTGTGTGTGTGTGTGTGTGTGTGTGTGTGTGTGTGTGTGTGTATGTGTGTGTGTGCATGCGTGTGTGTCTCTATATGTGCATGTGTAAACGCTGTACCTTGGATGCAGGTAGCAAGAGCCTGAATTTCCTAGCCACCACCACTTGTGAGAACTATTCATATGTTTGCCTCATATATTTGTTCTGTTCTGTTCTGTTCCTCATAAAATTTGTGGTTTTCTAGATTTTGAATTCAGTAAATAATGATAGACATTTGAATTTCAGACTTTATATTCTTCAGAAAATAAATTGTAACAGAAAACCTTTTATTCTAGCAATTTTCTAAGTTTATAAGATCAATATTTGAAATCTGTCCATATTTTTGGGGCTGTATTCCCCCCACCCCCCTTATTGGCTTTGTCCAGTTTTTTTGTGCTAAGAAGTTAAGAGCTGTGGTGAGAACTGAATACACTGAATAAGTTTGGGGGCTGTATTCCCCCATTATTGGCTTTGTCCAGGTGTTTTGTATTAAGATGACAGCTATGGTAAGAAGTGAAGTCACTAAATGATAGCCATTTAAGTTTCAGTCTTCCTGTCTTTCAAGAAACAGACGATTTGGCATAGTGGTATGTTGCTCTGACTGTATTGCACAGGATCATGGTTTCAAGACTTGGCAGTGAAATGCATGGTGGTAACACAGCATTTTATTCTACAAACTTTCCAAGATTATACAAACAATGTTTAAAATGTGTCCTTGTTTTTTGGGCTTTTGTCACCCCCAATAAATTTTGGCTTTTTCCAGATTTCTTTTGCTGTAATGTTGAGAGATACAGTTGAGTGTGGAGTGGATTTTACAAGGAGCTGAGAGCTTCAGGGGAAGAGAGGTTTAATGTTGCTTATGCTCAGTCTGCTTTTATTGTTAGTAGCATAAGAGATAGTGTACTTGCTTTTGATGCAAACGGCTGTGGGTTCTGCTCCCATAGTATATAGATGCATTGCTGCTACTATACTGTGTTGTACTTTTAAAGGGGGAGGATGCTGCAATCCTGAGAATGTCCTCTTTGGTGGAGATACCTAGTAACTATGAACCTGTTATCAGTTTTCCATCCAGTCCCTATTGGGATATTACTAGCTTATCATTTTTTTAATGTAACATAGGCAATTTATTCCTAAAGGGCAACAGGCACTTTATTTGTAGATAAAACAAGTTGTTTGCTTGCAGCAACCTCTTCATTAGTTAAATATCTCTTTAATGTGGAATTATTTACATGACTTTTACTTCTGCAGAGATTGTGCATATTTACTGATACTGGTGGATTGTAGAAGTTTGAATAGACTTTTATGATGGAAATGTTTTGAATTGGGCAGCTTTGTCATCATTGGGGCATGCATGTTATTTCATTGTTTACTGGAAATATTTTCAAAACAATACATTCAAAACTCCCTCTAACAACTGCACTGCATTATACAATATAATTTAATACACTCAGGAAGGTATATCAAAGAACACATGTATGTTTCTTGTGCAAGGAGCCTATGATTTGAAAAAAGCCCAAAGTTAATCTTTATCTGCCACTGGCCAAATGTATTTTCTTTGAATGTGAGTTTCAATGCTATTTCAATGAATGTGAGTATCAAAGCTGAGAAGTTGTAATGCTAAGTCTATTTTCATTGTGAGACTGCATTGCTTTGTTTAGCAGATGTCTATTAGTGTTTGTGCTGTACAATGTAAAATAAAACTGTTAAATTAAATCCAAATTATCGTAGAAGTAAAGCAGTATGCACATTACAGTATTTATGGTAAATGGGGCAAAATAACCAAGTAATGTTATATTGGAATGCCTGCAGGGGGAAGGCCCCATTCAACCATGATTTGAACCATGAAGGGTGGCAAACTCAAAGACAGCCCCGACTGAACTATAGCTCTCAACTGTTCAGATTTTTGCAGAATTAATAGATTTTTGCTTATTTTTGGTTTGTTCCTCATAACTTTTGTGGTTTTCTGGCAAATCATTTAGGAATGAAGTCACTAAATAACTACAGACATTGAGTTATAGACTTCATACCCTTCAGAAAAATCCATGCTAATGCAAGACCTGTTATTTTATCAACTGTCTAAGTTTATAGAAGAGCAATTTTTAGTACTGTTTGTATGTTCCCCCAATATATTTGGCCTTGTCCAGATTTCCTGTGTTAAAAGGTTGAGAGGTACACGCAAATAAATCACTTTATAGAATTAGGTATATCCAAACCACTCAACTGCACCTGATTTTTAGCTCAAAATGTTGCTCTCCCCCTAATAATCCCTCCGCAAAATGGCAATTTTGGAAGAAAATGTGGAGGGTTTACAATTAATAAATAACTGCAATGGTCAAAGTTATAAATTACTTTTATTTCAGAAATGCATGTAGATTCTTTTATTTTGTCAGCTGCTCAACTTAACAGTACTAATATTAAAAAAGTGCCCCTTCTTTGACAGGTTCCCAGCTGTATGTTGTGGTTATTTTATATTTTTTCATCACTTGTTTGGTCCATTTTTCATAAACTGTTGTTTTCTGGAAAATTAGTGGCAAATAATTAAAGACTGAAGTTAGAATATAATGACAGATGTTTGAGTTTCAGATTTCATACCCTTCAGAAAATTCATACTAATGCAAGACCTACTAGTCTATTATCTTTCTAAGTTTATAAGAGCAATATTTAAAAATTGTCCTTATTTTTGGGCCTTTGTCCCACTTCTGTTTATGGCTTTGTCCAAATGTCTTGCTCTGAGGTTGAGAGGTATGACAAATGTGTGAGGGCCATCACCATCAGCCAGAGACATTTCAAATTGTGACATACTTGTTGCACCCACTTCCCCATGTAGTGACTGGATGTGTCCAAGCAAGGCAAGGAGCAGTTATGCAGTGTAAGTGTGCAGAGTATCCCCCTATCCAAGGTAAACACAAGTACTACACTGGCTTTTCATTTGTCCTTGATTTCGCAGAATGTTCTGGTTTTCTGTCATATTTTTATACTGTTGATTTATGCTACTTATTATTCAGAAAATGCATGCTGCTGCAGTGCTTGTTGCTCTGTGTTTAAGTAGTAGTGCTTTAATGACCATCAGGTAAGCTTTTCTGAGATTTTAAGATGCAAGTAAGCTTTAATAAGAATACTGTTAAAGAATTACCGACATTGAAAGGCTTTTTGTTGTTGCTATGCAGAGAATATTTACATAACTAGATAACGTATAATCCTTAGGTATTGAAATGCATATGACAGTATTTGTGATAAAGGACAAGATTACAGTATTTTCAGAAGCTCATTACATTTGTTGGAGACTTGCAGTCATCTTTGCAGGCTTTACCCATAAACTAAACAGAATGCCAATCTATCATGTGTAGTCCTTAACCTGTGCAGTAATCCTTTAAGCAGTTTATCTTGAGCTTGTTTCTTGTTTGCTGTAATTTTTTTACTTTGATCATGTTTTCTCCATGAAACAAGTAGATAGTTGTAGTCAGGCAGCAGGTGTTTTTTGGATAAGAAACATTTTTACACGTGGAGTATCACAGAGATTGCTACTTTCAGCATGTTACTTGGTACTTTTATAAAGGTGAATATAAATTATAATTAGAAATGCAGTGCAAGCAGAAGTGGTTTGAGTTGAGTGCTGCTTTTTTTTTATACTTGATTTTGACTGCCATTCCAGTAACATATTTAAAAAGTAATTTATTTGCCATGCATCACAACGTTTTTGTTTCCATCTAGATATAAGTAAGTTGTCATATAGCCAATGCATTGAATTATTTTTTTTTCTTCTACACTTCATTTTGTCTTGATTGGACTCACATAATGATGGTTTGGCACCAAGGATAGCATATTTAATTAAAGTCCCAGTTTTTGTGTTTTTGGGCATAGTTCCACCCCTTTCTAGTTGGTCACAACCCTTCCCATTGGCCCCACCCATTCAGCTGTCTCTGCAACCCCCCATTGATTTGAAGTCACCAGCTGCCACTGGACAGCACTGTAGTCAAACCTCATGAGAACACTAATAGAGTATAATACACTGTTTTTAATGTAACTCACCAGACACATGCAGCAGCTTGAGGGGCCACAGGGCTTTCTCAGCAAGATAACACAGGACCTATAAACCATGCCATGATGTATGTGGATAGATTAAAAGCCATATCACTGTAATCTGTCTTGTAGAGGATAAGCTGACTTCTGCCTGCCCGGTGGGAGTACTGCATATCCCAAAATCTGATATAGATGATAACAGTAGCAGTGTCTGTTGAGGAGACTATGGTAAGAACAGTGTCCTTCATGCTGATGCAAAATGCTCTCTGTAATGTCAAGCAAAAACTCTCACACACACACACACACACACACACACACACACACACACACACACACACACACACACGCACACACACAGTGGACTGCAGTGAGACTAGAACCCCTACCATTCTAAGTACACAGACTACAGAACACAGTACTTTAAACAAGCACCATGGCACAAGTCTGACTTGGAGTGTCTCATACAACACTTTATAGCTGATGACATCAGCAGTATCAGTTGAGGGCAATATAGCAGTGTCACACATGCTGATGTAAAATGCTCTCTGCAATGTCAAGCAAGAGCTTACACAGACACACACATACACACACACACACACACACACACACACACACACACACACACACACACACACACACACAGTTAACTGCAATGAGAATAAAACTCCTACCTGTCTAAGTACATAGACTTCAGAACAAAGTACTTTATGCAAGCACCATGGCACAAGTCTGACCTGCAGTGTCTCAGACAACACTTTATAGCCGATGACATTAGCAGTGTCTGCTGAGGAGAATATAACAGCATCCATACCTCTCAACCTGGAAACATCAAAAATGTGGATAAGGGCCATGGAAAATAGGTACAAATCTGTATGCTGATTAACATCTAATTTGCATACATAATTGCATAACCCCCACCTACTCCAAAGAAATTGTGGGATAACAACTTTCAAACACAAACTGAAGAACAGACAACCAAAATATGGTGCCAGAGTCCCCCTGCAGCCATTGCAATGTCCAATTGCCTGTCTATTTCACCCCATTTACCATAAACACTAATGTGTGCATACTGCTTTACTTCTACAATGATTATTTGGATTTTATTTTTACATTTTGCAGCACATCAATGCACAAACACTAACAGACATCTGATAAATAAAGCAATACTGTTGCACAATGAAAATAGGCTTGGCATTAAAACTTCTCTGCCCTTGAAACTCACATTCATTGAAACAGCATTGAAACCTGCACCACATTCAAAGAAAATGCATCTGGCCAGTGGTGGATAAAGATTACCTTTACTTCTGAACTCAAGTGCAGTTTTAAAAACACTTTTTTTTTTACTTTGAAGTGCTGATCCTGGCTGTTTTCCTCCCCTTTCAGATCAATAGGGATGAGTTTGCACACACGTGCTTCAGGCATCACTCCAAAACACTGGGCAGCATTTTGATTGGAGCTCTCAGTAAAGCACTTAATATAATAAAAGAAAGTTGGTGAGTCTTTATACTTGGTGCCGGCTGCAGCAAAATTTAAAATTGATTATGAGCTAAGCAAAGTAATTTACTCAATGCAGTTATCTGTGTTAGCTTGAAAAATAAATATTTGTATTATTTATTTTATTTTATTTTTTCTACAAGCTTGGGAGTGTGGAAGAAAAAATGTTGCTATATTTTACAAAACAGAAGTAGCTCCTTTAATTACTCATTGCAGGATTCCAACCTGACTGTATTAACTTTGGTTACAATATAAGTTTCCCAGAAAGCAACATAACTTTCAACCACTTTGCTGAAGAATGAGGGACAAGCTCAAAAAATAACGAAGGCAAATGCTTAAATTGGGACAAATTCTAAATGTCATATATATTTAGAAAGTTACTAGAATTACAAGTTTCACATTTGCAATACCATAGGCAAAACCATAGAATAATAAAGGACAAAGGCTGTAATTTGGGACAGATTTTAAATATTGTTTGTTGTACATGTTTAGTAAGTTGCTAGAGTTATAGGTTTTGCATTAGTGTGTATTTTCTAAAGATATAAAATATGACATTCAAACGTCTATCATTATCTGGTTGCTGTTACTTCGATCCATAACTATCTGCCAGAAAAAACACATAGTGTTTGAGGAACAGAACAAAAATATGAGGTAAAATCAACGAGATTCTGTGAAATCAGGGACAGATGACAGGCGTGCACACCTGTTGAGGGCTGCAGCAACTGCATTAGCTGGTGATTTGTTGGCATGATGTAGTTTTCTTTTTGGGTTATGATGAAATGACACTCTCTCTTTTTTTTC